>NC_056738.1:194202202-194257202 GCF_019279795.1 Protopterus annectens
ATTAAAAGTATTAAAGCACTGAGAAATTATTAAGAGTCAGTTTCTCCCACCCTTCCAGCAAAGCCTTTATAAACCAGCATTCCACTATGCATAGTTTGATACACACTATGGTTGCTAAATGCATAACACAGACAGTACTATAAAGGAAGGGCAAACTCAGAAATTATAAGTAATGCTTCACTGTGCTTCTGCTGTTGTTCAATTACTCAGTGAAATTAATGACTCAGAATTGACTGCACTCACTTAGATCAGGAAGGTATAATTATTTGCAAACATGTATTTTCAGCTTAAAAAATGTTCCAGCATCAGGGAACAGGAGCGGTAACGTCAGTCCAGAGAAGAACACATCCTCATGGATGCACTGAAAACACATGGAAATGTTCAGAAAAGGGGGGCCAAAACAGGAAGATGGAGCTAAGGGGGGGAATCAAGTCGTTGCTGACATAAATGCTATAGCAGGAGGGAACCACAGCTTGGCACATTGTATTAAAAGATCTAATGACATGCTGGGACTTTCTTGGGTAAAGGCTAAGCTAAATGCACTTGTCCATTATAGCACTGGGGGTGGGCCTTCCACTGTCCAGCTTTTAACACTGGATGAAGAGTACCTCCTCTGTATAAGGGGCAATGACTTTGACATAGAGGAAGGCACTGTAGGAATCATTCAATGTGGTGTTGAATCCAGCACTTTCAGACACCTACAAAATCCAGTATTGCTTAGCCTACCCATTTCTCCAATACATCTCCATCTTCCTTTCCCCAACATAGATTTTCTCCAAATCAGCATATATCTAGTCTGAGCTGTCAACTTAAAATGTCCCATAATGAGAAACACAGCCACTTAGAAGCTATATATTAGCATGTAGCTAACTAACCCAATTCAGTCTTGCTACTAATGTAATAAAGGCTGAAATGTCTCCACCATCTTCTCTTCTCTACCTAGCAGCTACTGCAATGTTCACAAATATAATATATAATCTATGGCATTGGATTGATATACATTGTATGTCCTTCATATTTTTAAATTTCATTTTTGTATGTTCTCTGTAACCTAGTATTTTATATTTGTATACTGTCTCGTTTACTGTATTGCCTCTTTGTAATTTGTTGTATAATGTCTGATGGAATGTGAAGCTTTTTTCCTTGGGCCTCCACTGAAAATGGGCTTACTATGGCCCAGTAGACCTCCCAGTAAACAAAAGCAAATAAATAAATAAATACAAATCCACATACAGATCACGCAGGAGGTTAGTGTTTAGCTGGCTCTACTAATTTTAGGCTAGGTGTATTTGCTATAGTATCTAAGTACCTAGCACTTTTCAATGTTTTCTCATTAGGTACTGCATCAGCATCGGGTGTAACACAAACTCTGCAGACACTGCACTGTAGCTGTGAACATCATACCTTTAAGAACAAAAAATCATGTACAACTGTCACAGGTCACATTAACCACATCTTGACTGGTACCAAAAAGACTGATGTTCATTCAGCTTAATTCTTGTTTGCTGTCATAGCAGGTGTAACAGTTCCACAATGACATTTATGCTTGTGGTTCAATAAGGAGCACGCTCAGAGTTCGTTTTTCGATTAGCTTTAAACAAAAGTTTATTAGACAGAGAACTTCTTCTCTATTACAGCCCACATAAAGGCAAACAAATGATGCTGATTATTAGTTCTAAAGTTAGTTATTATTTTACTAATTACTGTTGTTGTGTGGACAAAGGAAGGTGCAAGCACCTGCAGAGAGATTATTATCCCTTTCTGTATGTCTGACTGGTCATTTATAGTTCAGATGTCTCAGGTGACTGAGGGGAAGGAAGTGATGTTTCTTTTAACGTGAAGCTCACTAGATGCTATAATTAGTATTTGTTTGTGTCTTTCGGCTTTTCCCAGTTAGGGGTTGCCACAGCGGAACTCCGGTCCGCTAATGATTGGCAGTAGAGTTTTACGTGCTGGCTTGCCGGGCCTAACGCACAACCTTCAATGAAGGAACACCCGTTCATGCATGTCGCCACACAGAAGATGCTCTAACTGGGAATCGAATGGGCAACGTCTAACTGTGAGGCGACAACGCTACCGCAGCACCACCATGGCAGTATAGATGCTATAATTAGTATACTGAAGAAAAATGCTTCTTTTCATTATTTCAGTCTTACTGTATTCCTCTTTAACTTGATTTTTTCAATCCACCATGTAAGTAAAATAAATTTTGGCAAAAGTTATGTAATTAATAAGGATGCTTCTGCTTTACTAATAAGATCATGTCATTGTACATAACATTGTTAACCAAAGTTAACGGGAATTGTTATTTAGATTACAGCAGGATCTTAAAAGTTATTCAAGTGCAGAATGCATCTGCATGTGCAACAGGGAATCTAGGAACAACTGACAAGTCACACAATATTTTTTACTCAGTATACATTTTCTGCTCCTTGACTGTTTCGCTTGTATATTTTTACATTTCTTCACTGATTTTTAAAACAAAGCATTTAGTTTCCTATTAGAATGTGGTGTGCTTTCTTTACTGCAGCCCACCTGTTATCTGTGTGACAGATCTTTATGCAGGAGGGAGATACAGTTTTGAGCAGCAGTAATGACTGATTGCTCCCTTTGGAGTTTCATGCTCCTGCCTCATGTGGAGCTACTGAGTTATTCATTCAATTAACCACCCAGGTGTCTGCAGTGCAGAAAGCACATAAAGGTGATTTAGGCTCTCTTCTTCCAACAGTTTATGTAACATAACATTTCTCATGTCAAAACAACTTTGGGAGGTTACAGTTGGCACTTTGTATATCAAAATCCGTCATTACAGGATTGCTGATGGCCACTAACAACTGTGATTGCAACTGCCTTGAACAGCAACGGAAAAGTCCTTGGCTGGGTGAGTCATTTGGTATGACTGTGTAATACATCTCTGTTTTGCACGATGTACCCCTTGCATATTTTATTGGCTGTGGTTCAGCCTAGACTTATAAGTTATATTTTGTAACCTTCTCTCAGTGCAAAGCAAGGCACTTGTCATTCAGCTGGTTTACATATGAGAACAACTAGTTTGCACAGTAACTGCCAACTGAATTTAATTTCTTTTATTGTCTTTCCTCTTGATTAGATATGTGGTGTGATTGTTTTATCCCTCTCTCTCCCTTAACTATCTGCCATTCTCTTTTCCTCGCACTTTTGCATTGCACTCTCTCTCTCTCTTTCTGTCTAGGTCTCTGTACTTGACTCCATCTTGGAAGCTGCTGCTTTCTATCCAAAGCCTGCATTGTTGCATAACATGAAACACAGTTGCTACAGAACTAAACTCATCCAAAGTAAAGCAGAGCACATTTGTTTTAATCTTGTTTGGCAGAACTGTTCCTCACTCCTTCATGCAAATTTTGTAGTAGATGACATACCTGCTAATCAGACCGAATGCTTTTCTTGACTAGTATGAATTCCATTGAAGTAATATCATATTAATATACAAAATAGTAAATCAAATGACTTTGTTTTCAGCTTAAGCAATTACCACTTAAAATACAAGTTTACTAAAAAAAAATATAAAAATAAAAAGGAAGGAAGAAAGAAAAATAAGAAAAATATATCTAGTCTGTACCTGAGAAATGGTGAAAGATTGTATAACATAAAATAGAGGCACAACATACAAGATTTACTTCTTTATTTTTATTTGACATTTGTTGACCTAGATAGTTCGACTGGGTGGGGTAACCCATTTTACTGGAGGCCCGGGGAGAAAAGCTCCACATTTATGCATTTAACAATTGGGTATATTAACAAGATAGATTACAATTTTCCAATAAGAAGGTTTTAGAGACTGTACAAGTAAGTGTAGACATTTAGACAATTGGGTACATATAAAAAGATAGATTATAATTTTCCAACAAGAAGGTTTCAGAGACTTTATACAGTAAATTATTAAAGCTATAGACTCATTAATCTGGAAGACACACAAATGTGCATAGTAATTCCTGTGGAGAAGATGTTACAGTTACAACTTTCTGGCATTGTAGGTTCATAGGTTCATAGGTTGGTACTAGGCTATCAGCCCTAGGGCCTATACAAGCCTAGCCATAACAATTCCCTGGCTATTTCTTCCCACATTATTTACTTTCCTGGACCCCTGTCTAGCAGGGCGACTGACGTGATCCCTGGGGTGAATTTCCTTTCTCCCATCCAATCGTCAAGGTTCCTCTTGAAGAGGTCCAAAGAGGCACTCTGCTTGACATGTATGGGCAATCTATTCCAGAGTCTGGGGAGTCTCTGGGTCAGGAACCTATCCCTCCAGCATGTTTTGTTTATTGCGATGACAAGGTTTAGATCCCTGGGCGTGTAGCTCTGAGGGATTGGGATTTCTTTAAGTGTAGCATGTCCAACAGCTCTGGGTTTGACATGGCCTTGTATGTTAAGCAGAGATCGCCTCTGAGTAGACGATATGTGACAGAGTATAGCTGGAGTTTTTTAAGGCGGTCAGCGTAGGGCATCTGCTTTAGGCCTGTGATTCTTTTAGTGAGGTATTTCTGAGGCCTTTCCAGTTGTTGCAGATGTCTTGAGAAATACATACCAAATGGGGCGTTGTATTCTATAATGGGTCTAATGAGGGATGAGTACAGTGGGACAATGACCTCCTTTTTTCTGGATGAAAAGCCCTTCGTGATGAGGTGTGCCACATAGAAGGATTTCCTGACTGTTGTGGCGATGTGGTTATCGAAGGTGAGACCACTGTCCACCTGTGTCCTTAAGTCTCTTATCACACTTTCTGTGTTTAGTGTACTGCCACCTATATGGTAATTCATGGATACATGTTTTTCCCAAAGGGGATAACAATACATTTCTTGGCATTGAGCTTGAGCCCATGGCTCTGGCACCAAGCATCTGTTTCTGTAAGGCCCTTTTGTAGAGTATCCACATCATTGGGGGATTCAATAATGGCTCCCAGTTTGCAGTCATCTGCAAACTTTGTTAGCCAGAGTCCTTTAGTGTTGACCTGTACTTCAGAGAAGTAGATGCCAAACAAGAGCCCCAGGACTGAACCCTGAGGTACTCCACTTGTCACTTGTCTGGAGCTGGATTTGGAGTCGGCTACTTTTACAGTGTGGGTTCTATCAGTAAGCCATTTAGCAACCCATTGGGTGACATAGGGATTAATACCCAACTTAGTAAGTTTATCTATGATTCCAGAGTGGGGATGGTGTCAAAGGCCTTGGCAAGGTCTAGATAGGCTGTGTGGACCACCTTACCCTTGTCCATGGCTCTGAAGACTGATTCAAAGAAGTCAATCAGGTTCAGGAGACAAGATCGGCCCTTCACAAACCCAAACTGGGTGGGGTCCAGTGTTTGAAGGTTGCCAATGTCTTTGTTTATAAGTTCCATGATAATACGCTCCATGGCCTTGCAGATAAGGCTTGTCAGACTGATGGGACGGTAGTTTCCGGGATCCAAGGTGGATCCCCCCTTGTGGATTGGGATAACTGTAGCTCTGTGCCACTCAGTGGGCACGAAACCTGAGGTGAGGCTATGATTAAACATGACACTTAGGTGAGGTGCCAGTTCATATTGTAGTTCATGTAGTACACAGCCTGGGATGTCATCTGGTCCCATGGATGCTGTATTCTTGGCTTTAGAGAGTGCGTTTTGTACCTGTGTGGCCATTATTACTGGAATTTGGCAATCTTCCAGTATTGAGATGGGCCATTTAGGGGGTGAGACGGGGGTGAAGTTGGCACTGAATCGATCTGCCAGGATATTGGCAATATCCTTTGGATTAGTATATTTATTGCCATTCTGTTTTAGCTCAGAGCAGATCTGAGCATTGCCATTTAGATTCTTGACATAGTTATAGAATGCTTTGTGGTTGTCTTTGGAAACTTTGGCAATTTTATTTTCATAACTAGCTTTGGAGGATTTTATGAGGCATCTCAGTTTCTTACTGAGGCTAGTAAGGGAGTTTTTTGCATCCTGGGATTTTCCTCTTTTCTGCAAAAGTTTCTTCCTTTTGTTGTAATGCTGCTGTTATGCTGTATCCTTTACAATTGACTAAATTCCAGCAAACTCACTTTTTGAACCATAACAAGGAAAACTTCAGCAGGTATGGTCATGCAAATTTTGGTCCTTAGTGCTTTGGTAACAAGTCATGATGGAATGGCACATAGTGTACATTCTGGCTGGCACTGGCCATTGTACATCAGTTATAAGTCATCAAAAGTATGCTCTGAACACTGTGGCTTGTCTTCACATATCTGCTTGTGAGATACTGGGGAGGTATACCAAAAGCTGATGTAACACATGCTCTTGGCTGCTTTCCTTCAGGGCAGAACAGTAAATGCTTTTACGGTAAAATATCTAAAATATACTTAAGCCTGATATGGTTATCTGTGTGTCTCCATTAGAGAAATGTGCTTGCTGTTATATTAATTATATAGAATGATTTTTCATTAGGTACTTTGGTGGATGAAAGATCATTCAGTTATGAATAGTACAATGATTTAGTGTGGTGTCATTTCATTCAATGACAGAAGGAAGCTATTAATCTATATATTCTTCCTAGACAAAATATGTAAGAAATTTTCTTCTGTCTCCCCCTTTTCCATTTTTTAAGTCTTTTTTTCAATGCCTATGTGGATTGTCTCTCAGTTAGCCATTCTGGTTAATTTCATGATTGGATAACTATCTCTGTAATCAACGACAGGAACCAGTTTATCGCCGTGACTTGCTGACTGTGTCCTTATGTTCCGCTCTGTGTTTCCTATTTACTGAATTTTTTCTTAACAAACACCTGTGCATATTTAATTTCTCACCTGTGTCTTACTTTCTCAAATGAGTAGGCACCCATTCACTTTATTTTTAGTTCATATTTTATTTTACACTATTTCATTTGATAAACAGGTAAGAAAAGTGGCTCAAGGGACTCTTTTTAGCCATGATCTTCACCAGAGATACATCAGTAAAATGAATAATATATCAATGAACCCATACAGTACAACAGAGCTTTACAGAATTATATGAGCAAGTGATACATTAAGAGATACTTCTTTAGAAACTTAATTATGCATTTATATACAGTTAGGAAATGCAGTTAAAAGACGATAAGAAGAGCTGAAAAGAGATATACAAATTATATTACACCTAAAATCAAAATATTTCCAAATACAAGAAAATTTAGTAATAATTTGCAGAGCATCAAAACGAGGGAAGAGAGAAGAAGATGGAGAAATTGATGAAAGGTGTGGGATTATTGTGGAAAATATAGGACAGGTAAACAAGTACGGTGACAGCATGTAGGAAATGTTAGAGGAGCACGGTGATGCTAAGGTGATGAATTGAAAAGGGAGAGATAACAATGATTGCACCCTGAGAGGTAGGCAATGAGAAGAAGATGGACAATTAACCTCTCTTCCTAAGAATTTATGAGTGACAATTGGAAGAAAATAATTAGCCAGAAACTTTTACAAGAAGAAAGGGAGGAGAGAGTTCTAATAATAGGAGGGAGAGTATTCTGCACAACAATGGTTAACTTGGAAAATGTACAATAAGTTTTTCAGACAGGAAGGATATTTATTCAAGGTATAGAATCTGTTTGTTGAGATCTGAGGGAGTAATACTGAGCAGTGTTTCTTAATTTGTTTGCCAATCATGAGCAGATGTGTCTATATAAGAATTTTGCTCTACATAATTTATTCAGTCTTTACAGAAAAAAGTATGTGTTGAAACACAGGTCCATTCTTAGTAAAGCAAAGTGTAACACTGACATTAAGTTTTTGTAATGGAGATATTTGAGTTTAGAATTAAGAGTTAGTCAAATTTATGGGAATGCTTGCATTGAACTTTAGCCTTTTTATTAGTGGTGCCACCAGTGAATGGAAATAGATGGTAGTTTGAAGGACAGGACCTAGGCTTGAAAATGAAAAGTAAGAAATTAACCTTTGTGATGTATTCAATGACATCAAGTTAGTCTTGCTTATTAGCACATACTTGTCAAGAACCAGTATGACAAGTTTATCATAATATGCCAGCAGTGCTGTCTGGAGCTTCTATGAAGTCTAGGCCACCTTTAAAAGGAAGATTTCATCGGTATAATGACATTTTTAAGTGTTAAAGATCAGTATGTAGGCTGGTAATAAAAATGTAAATACTGATTATGGCTGATAATGTTGTTTGGATGAATTTTCATTTATTGGTATCCTTCGAGCAGAGATGTCAGCAACAAAATGGACTTGTGTATATTTATGGTCTGTAGTAATAGTTCATCAGCAAAACTTAAACTGGTTAGTTGGGTAAGTAAGGTGGAGTGATTAATCTGGTCAGTGACCGTTTCCTCAAATCAGTAAAGACTCCTTCCTTGGAAGAGGCCCTTGTTTGTATTTAGGAAAATATTAGCCATTATTTCTAGAAGAGCCATACTGATATCCCAACACAGACCAAAGTTATGTTGTGAAGATTTGCATCTTCTGTAAAGAAGAAAATCTATAAGGTTTATAAATAAATCTGAGTAGTATTTGTAGCTTTCCATTTGGTCTAAAATCATTGGAGTGGAGATGGCCTAAATGCTTTTGGCCAACTTATGCTGCTGTTCTTCATAATGTGTAGATGTGAATATGGGGAAAGTTGTTAGTAATGTAGAGGAGTGCATTTTTGAGGAAAGTAAAGCTTACTAAAAATGTCACCATGATAAAATCTTGTGGTTTGCTAAGGATATAGAGATTCTTTGAATGGATTCATTGGGAGTGTAATTTAGATAAAACTGCATATGTTTATGTCATTGTAAACAGGGTAAGGGAACGATGGTAGAATGAAAAGCATGTGCAGAACAGACTTGAAATGGTCTTGTAATATATCTCTGCCTTCTATGAAATTTGATTTTGTTTGTCAAGGTTTTGTTTTATAAGTTTTGAGCTAACTAGGAGATGTTTGACTTTTAACCAGCAGAATTTAAAATGTCTTATAATTTGGTTTGCCTTGTTGAGGAAAAGTAAATGGTCTTTTTTTAGAACCAGATGGAGAAACGGAACATTGTTTACTTAATCACATTGATAGAAAGGGGAGTCTTGTCTTATTTATTAGAGTTATTGGCAAGCAAGAGACCAGTGAGACTGTTCTTGTGGCTGAGGTGGTCAGAATGCATGGAAGTGACTATTGCGTGACATTAAACATGGAAGCAAGCTGGATGAGTTTATTGTGTACTGAGCCAAGACAGGTGAGGTTAAAGTCACCTTGTAGTACAAAGCTGTTCTTGATGATCCATGTTTAGAGAGAGAGTGAGATTCTAAGAGTAGCTTGAAGTTAAAAATAGAACAGTCACACTAACAGTATGAGATGCACCAAGATAATTCAAGAAGAAATATATTTTACTATGGTTTAGCACTTGTGTCTGTATACAAGTTGAATCATACTTCATCAGAATCAACATGTTTCTTCTATGATATCCTGGTGCATCTCATACTGTCAGTGTGGTTGTTTTATTTTTTTGGTTCTTAATTAATATGTTGAGTTGTAGAACAAACATTTGCTGCTTTTTTAGTAGTTTGAAGTTACTCATAAAGGAAAGCAAAGAAAATGATAAGAAAGGAATGGAAAGGAAAAGGAAAGGAAAGAGAAGGAAAGGAACAGGAAAGTGAATGAAAGGAAATGAATGGAAAGGAAAGGGGAAGGAAAGGAAAGGAATGGAAAGGAAAAGAAAGGAAAGGAAAGGGGAAGGAAAGAGGAGACACTAAACACAGCTTGATATAGATAGCAGCTCCAAAGATGAACTAAATGGGAAGCTAATTTGGAACAGATTCACCAAAGGAATTTGATGTAGCAAAAAGACTTGCATCAAAATGTTTAAACTGGTATCTTGGCACCCCCTAACTATAAACTTTCCATTAAGGCCACTAATAATGGAGAGATAGCATCTGCTATCCAGTTCATCATTCTAGATGGCTTCCACTGGGTATCTTTAAGTAGCCTATTATCTTGGTCCATAAATGGTCATGAGAGTACTCCAAATATATGTCACTGCTTTCTTGTATAGGAAGATTATGTGCATGTGTTTATTTCCTTTATCTATCAATCTATCTATCTATCTATCTATCTATCTATCTATCTATCTATCTATCTATCTATCTATGTGTTGACTAGGGTAGAGCAGTGATCCAAGTGACCATTTTCAGGTTCAGACTGAGAAAACAGAGTACAAAGTAATAGTAGACAAAGAAGTCGATTGCAATATAGATGATGAGTATAGATTCAAAAATTAGTCATCCAAAACTATTGCAACAAATTCATAAAATTATGTGTTTCCCAGTGTTAGCATATTTCATAAATTATTTAGCATATTAAAAGATTATAGCAGCATAGTGGAAGTATGTCCAACAAAGAAGGACTCTGTCAATGTATATCCAACTCTATTTACAGCGTTATTGTAGGGTACTCAAGGTGATAGTAAAGGTAGGATGATAAGGTGGATGTGGAGGACAGGGTAAACACTGAGTGAAGTACAATAGAGGAAGTGAGCATTATGAGGGTGAGGAAGTGGTAGAGAATTTAAAGACGAGATAGAGTGGAGGATGATTCAGGATGGAGACAGGAAAAAGATAGGGATTCATTTACCATGGATGTCTTAGTGTTAAGCTACAAGGTGAATGTAGTGAGAGAAGTCAGAGAGAACGTAATGGAGTTAAGTAATGCCTTGCTGTAAAAGGCATTTGCAAACAGCTTTTTTATGTGAAAAAGTCTTGAGTGATGTGTAAAATTAAAACTAAGTTTTACAAATATAATTAAACAACTTCTCTGATTCTCACAGTGTTTTATTTTCTGCTGCTGTAAAATTCTCACATTTTTTTTTCAGGTAATCTAGTTTAGCTAGTCACATCCAGAATTTTTTCCAGTTCTTTTGCTAGTAGATCCACTTAATCCTATATTGTACATCTGGGTTAGGGTGACTCATATTACATATTTTGTATTTGGTTCTATTACATTTTAGCTTTTGTGTTTCTGCCCCTTTCTGCTGCATTTCCAAAACTTTCTTCAGACTGTTACCTCTAGTTTCTACAGTTACACCTTTTTTTTGCATCATCTGCATGGTGGTTAATGCTGATTTCAGTTCTAGACACAGACCTGAAACAGATGCAGTGAAAATAACTGAAGTGGAAGTAAAACAAGACATCTGTGGCACACCAGTACCTACATTTCTCATAATTTCTGACAGTGTTCCTTCTACTGTCTTGCAAAAATAATTTGATTTCTTTATCTTATTTCTGCTCAGTCCATGTCATTTTTCAAGTAATCTCCTGTTCATAGGTTCATAGGTAAGTACTAACTAATCATTCAGCAGATTATTGCAAACCTAGCCAAAAATGTCATTCAAAGGTTCCTTCCTGTCTTGAGGAAAGCAAGACAAGATGAGCAAAGGGAGAACCTGAGACTGCTCTTCCAATTATCTAGGGTTGTCTTGAAGGTGGGAAGGTTTCTACTCTGTTTGATATGTAGTGGAGTTTTTTTCCAGAATGAGGGATGCATTGAGATATGAATGTACCATACCAACATGTTTGATTTATCTGTTGAGTTATATTTAGCTCCTTTAACTGGTATTTGAGTTACCATTTGTTTTGTGAAGGAACAGAAGGTCAGTGACGGTTGAATCTTAACTGGCTCAGAAAGCTGGATTCACATCTCCATAAAGGAGTCTATAAGAGACTGAGTACAAAGAAAGGGCTGCCAGTCTATCCTGATAACTAAAATTTTAAGGCCACTGATCATTTTAGTTATGAGTCTATGAGGTATCTCAAGCTAAGTGATGTTTAGATTAATATATGCCAAAAGGTATATTATATTCTGTGATGATGTGAAGCATTGCCACCTATGCCAGAAGTAAGGCAGTGGATGTGTAACATATGCTAGCATAGCTAGCTGGAGTTTTGTAAAGAATTCTATGTCATTTGTACATCAAACTGATGTGTACAGTTGCTTGTGTTGAAAATGTATTTGTAAAGCTGCTTGTGTTAAAAATGTACCAAAGTGGGTTCTGCTGGACAGAAAAGAAATATACCTGTATGTCAGACTATATTGTGACTGTTGAAATGACTATATTGTAACAGAGGATACTGGAAGAGAAGAAGCTAATCTTAGTCCGGCTAACTTTGAAAAATAGTTTGAAATTAAATTACCTGGTTTAGTGCCATAAAGATTGTATCTTACACTTTTGATTGCAGCCAGATACAAAATATCTGTGAAAAACAAACTAATTGTTACCTGGGAGGATGGACATTTCTGAAATGGTTTTATAGCTTCCAGATGCTATAACACATCTTAGCAAAGTTTTATGTGTATGTATTATGACACATATGTGCTAGAGTCTGGTTCATTTTCTGGTAAAGGGGGTAGTACTGGAACCAGAATTCAGGTGAACAGATGTATGTGATGTCATTCTGTAATTCACCACTGAAATTATGTTTTAATACTAGATGAGACAGTAGTCTCAGGGCAGTCTGTTTATGAAACCTGACAATAATGAAGACCACTCACCCACTTCATCTTGCCTTGCTCTAGTAAGTGAACTAGGGGACAGTAATTCTTTAGATTAGTCAGGAAAATATAGTTAGAGTAGTTAAGCATCATTTTTCCGCATCTGTGTGAATCTTTCCATCTGTTTCATTGTTAATATTTCCTGTGATTGAAGCTCTGTTGTTTAATGCATATAAATATTTAGTATTTTCATGTTCTTTTGCTATTTATTATTATTATTATTATTATTATTATTATTATTATTATTATTATTATTATTAAATATATTTAAACTTGTCATTATGGCTGGACTTTTGAAGAATATTTTAACCTTTGAGAGTACTTATATTTATTTAGTGACACCGTGACCACTCTTGAAAGTCTTGCTGCATTGGTGAAACACTACCATTTTATTAGTATTAATTTTATTCAGTATACTTGGGTACCCTCGTAAGAGCATTAAAGTAGCTTGCTTTGGAGTGTTCTGGTGGCAGTATCTACCTTATACTCTGGGCAGAGCCGGCATAGCTGGTGAATCTGTGCTAGCCTTTCCCAGGTGTGTATGAAAATCAAATCTCAAAGAGAGTGTGTGTGTGTATGTGTGTGTGTGTGTGTGTGTGTGTGTGTGTGTGTGTGTGTGTGTGTGTGTGTGTGTGTGTGTGTGTGTGTGTGTGTGTCAGCAACTTGGAACAGGGAGCACTGATTTCACAGAGAGGATGGTGGAGGACTTCAATTGGAACACTCAGCTGAACACTCAACTCTATAGCTGTAGTAAGTGTGGGGTCTTATTGGGGCCTGGTCAGAAAGCGGGAAACCTAGCCTCAGGAAGGGAGTGTGCTCCCTGTGTGCTTTTAAGGGAAATTGTGCTTGGTGCAGAGTGCTGCACCTGCAAATACTGTGTGTATCTATTTTTGTTCCAAGTGAATGGTCCTCACCAGTGTCCATGGTGAGGATTTAGACTTCTTGATTACTGGCTCAAAGCAGGAACATCACATATTCAATAATGAATCTAATAAGATACAATTCACTGTGAATTAAAACTTCCACGGTGTGTGAAATCATATCCAGCATGCAAGTCTTAACTATATTTATAGCAAGGATACTTCTGTGGCATGACTGTTCTATTAAATGGCATTTTGGAAATTCAGTACACAGATCAGTATAGATACACATACAGGTTAATAGGACAATAATTCAACATGCCCTTGTACACTTCAACAAAATGAATTATTAATTTTTTGCAGAGCAGAAATTCAGTAATTCCACACAACGGTCTATTCTTGTTAATCATTGTGACAAAGGAGGTACTGCCAGCCCAGCTATCTGGAATTTTGTAAATAATTATATGTCATTTGTGAATATCAACATGATTTATATAGAAGTATGACAAAGAGAGATACTGCCAGAACAGCTCTCTGGAAGTTTATAAATGGTTATGTGTCACTTGTGAATGTCAACATACTTCATGTAAGATGCTTGTGTTACAACTTTATTAGAACTGTATGTTACATGTATATCAAACTAGGTTTGTACAGACGTGTGTTGAAAAGGGTTTGTAAAGTACTGAGCTTGAAGATGCGTCTACAGTGTATCCTACTGGAAAAGAACAGAAATATATATATATATATATATATATATATATATATATATATATATATATATATATGCTATTATAACTGCTTAAATGTATGTATTTTAATTTGGGAAACTGGAACACAGGAGGTCAACTTGCAAAACTTCAGAAAATAGTTGAAATTAAATTACTTTATGACAGCAAGAGACATGATGTTTATACCAGGGAGCTCTCTGTGTTGTCTTGAAGGAGAAATAATTACTAGGCTTGAGATGTGGAAGTGTTTTATTTTTTAAGACTTCCAACAGCTGTACCGATCTGAGGAAAAGCCCTTCTGTATGTATTTTCACAGGTAGATGCTAAATACTGCTAGCTTTCAGTTGTGGGGGGTTTACCTAGGATAGAGTCAGATGACAAGAAATTATGTAATTCTGCAAGCTATCCCAGCAGTAATATTTGAGATATTAATTTAAGAACTCTCTCTGCATTCTGTATTCTGTCTTTGACATAACAACATCAAGATCCACACACCACAATTGCCTTGCTGCTCTTATTAAGTAAGTGTACTAGGGTATAGAAATTCTCTTAGCTATAGTCAGGAATATAGCAAAGCTTAATGTAGATTTTTTTATTTATTTGAGACTGTCCTGCAATATTGTTTTATTAAATATTTCCTATGATTTTGAACTCTGAGGTCACTGTAAATATATATTTAGTATTGTCTTGTTATTTTATTATTTATTATTAAATATATTTAAACCTTTCATTGTGGCTGATCTTTGTGAGACATATTTACGTTCTGAGAGTACTTGCATATTTATTTGGTGATACTGTAGGCCCCCCTAATAGCCTTACTCTTGGTCAAACTACCATTTGTATTGATAGTAGGATTACACAGTAAGGTTGGACACCTTTTGTTAAGGGCCTTAAAGTAACTGATAAAGAGTTGGCTGGTAGCAGTGATCACTATCTTATAGCCTGGGCAAAAGGGGGCATAGCTAGTAAACCTGACCCAGCCTTTCTCAGGTGTGTGTGTGTGTGTGTGTGTGTGTGTGTGTGTGTGTGTGTGTGTGTGTGTGTGTGTGTGTGTACATGTGTGTGTGCAAAACAAAATTCTAAGAGTGTGTGTGTGTCAGGTACTTGGGCAGGGACACAAAGCACTGGTTGGACAGAGACAGTGTTGGAGGTCTTGCCTTGGCCAATCAGCTGAGATCTCAACTTTATAGCTGTGCCAGTGAGGATTCTTATTGGGGATCTGGAGAAAGAGGGAGAACCCAGCCCCAGACTGACTGTGGTCTCTGTGTGCTCTTAAGGGAAATTCCACTTGATGCAGAGAGCTGCATATGGAAATACTGTGTGTGTACCTGTCATCCTCCCAAGGTATGTCCCCACACTGGTGCTAGTGGTGAGGATTGAGGCTCCAATGGTGGGGTATCACAATCATCATCCAGTAGGATTGTACTATATACACTAGGGGAGGAAAAAGTGACTTCATGCAATCATGGTTATTAAGGACAACTATCCCATGGTGGAGTGTCTAACACTGATAGCACATAATCTTTTATGTTGTTTCCTAGACAATAGTAGCACACCATGATTGTTACATCATGCTGTGTCAGTGGTATCCTAGATATGTTTCTTGCAGTGTGGCTATCTCTTGACATTTTAGTCTGCTCAATCCTTAATTCTGATTTCCACATTTGTGCTTATCTTGGCTTCCAGAATACTGTACATTTAGTTGCAGCAGCAGTGCTTGTCGATGAAGATCATCCATGTACAGTCATGTTCTCTCCCATTAGCTGACTGTACCTGAATAAATTTTCATGCTGGTGGCACTTCCACACTGGACAAGCATATATCCTCTGTTTTGCTTGTAATTTTGTTAGTGCTTGGGCCCTATTCTGGAGCCTCATCCTGTTGTGGCCCTGTAGCTGAAACATCTGCCAACTGTCTATAATGCTGCCTTTGTATTGCCCAGCAGGGAGCACATGCCTTCTGCCTTCTTCAGCACAGACTACATATGCACCACTACAGCTCATCATACAATGCAGAAATCTATTCCTAAACTGTTTCTACAGATGTATCTGAAGGGTCTTTATTCTTAAAATATTAATATCCATTGGCTTAGCAATGGTATAGTGGTTTTTGCCAGTGCTCCTGCTTTCAGTTTTATTGCTTTCATGACAACAGTTTGCTGTTTGTATACTGCTTGCCTCTTTCTGGACTTTGGTGTGCATATCCACTTCTATTCAACTTCCCTTCACCCTCCGTGAACATTTGGTTAAGTATCCTGCATAAAGGTGTACTATTCGCAGTTGTGTTATTTAAAGCTTACTTTTGTATTTGTTTATTTCACACCCCTTTCTACCTATCAAAAATCAGCCTCCTCTAAATGGTCCTGAGTCCATTTGTTTCTCAGTAAAGTGAAAGTTGATGGGAAGAACTAGCTCCAAGCAACAATGATTGGGAGAGGCTATCATTCAGGCAACCATAAATGGGGGATTGGTCCATTACAGCCCACAATTTCCTCATATGGCAGGACTACACTCTTCCTAATGGCCTGAGGGCATGGCTACACCCCTAAAGCCATGGCCATCTGCATCTAAACACATATAGTAATTGCCTGCCAAGCTAAGGACCAATATGATATTGCCATCTGGACAGATTTCCTACTTTACACCTTAACATCAACTGTCATGGATTTGACATGAACATCACTGAGACAGGGGCATACAACACCAGCCCTGTGTGTGATATGTGTGCTTCTGCATATGTGCCAACCTCTGGCTACAGTGCTGTGCATTACCTAAGGTACCTACATGTACATTGTAACCCATCCTACTGCTATAGATGATTTCTGCATCTACCAGTGGTCTGTATAGCAGTGGATCAATATCCACCTCCCACCTCTCCGATGGGCAAATTATTGGTAGTCACTCACTCCCAGGAGGTTTACAATATTACACAGTGAAGACTCTAGCTTGTGTGGGTCTTTCTTGAAGTTTTTATTAATATTATCCGAAGAGGGTAAGGCGGTCCACAGAACCTATCTGGACCTCGCCAAAGCCTTTGACACCATCTCCCACTCTGGAATCATAGATAGACTTACTAAGCATTAATCCCTATGTCACTCAATGGGTTGCCAACTGGCTTACTGACAGTACCCACACTGTAAAAGTAGCCAACTCCAAATCCAGCTCCAGACAAGTGACAAGTGGAGTACCTCAGGGTTCAGTCCTGGGACCGCTCTTGTTTGGCATCTACTTCTCTGAAGTACAGGCCAACACTAAGGGACTCTGGCTAACAAAGTTCGCAGATGACTGCAAACGGGGAGCCATTACTGAATCCCCAAATGATGTGGATACTCTACAAAAGGGCCTTACAGAAACAGATGCTTGGTGCCAGAGCCATGGGCTCAAGCTCAATGCCAAGAAATGTATAGGTATCCCCTTTGGGAAAAAACATGCACCTGTGAATTACCACATAGGTGGCAGTACACTGAAAGTGTGATAAGTGACTTAGGGACACAGGTGGACAGTGGGCTCACCTTTGATAACCACATTGCCACAACCGTCAGGAAATCCTTCTATGTGGCACACCTCATCACTAAGGGCTTTTAATCCAGAAAAAAGGAGGTCATTGTCCCACTGTACTCATCCCTGATTACACCCATTATAGAATACAATGCCCTGTTTGGTATGTACCTCTCAAGACATCTGCAACAACTGGAAAGGCCACAGAAATACCTCACTAAAAGAATCACAGGCCTAAAGCAGATGCCCTACGCTGACCACCTTAAAAAACTCCAGCTATACTCTGTCACATATTTTCTACTCAGAGACAATCTCTGCTTAACATACAAGGCCATGTCAAACCCAGAGCTGTTGGACATGCTACACTTAAAGAAATCCTAATCCCTCAGAGACTCACGCTCCAGGGATCTAAACCTTGTCATCACAATGAACAAAACATACTGGAGGGATAGGTTCCTAACCTAGAGACTCCCCAGACTCTGGAATAGACTGCCCATACATGTCAATCAGAGCGCCTCTTTGGCCCTCTTCAAAAGGAACCTTGACAATTGGATGGGAGAAAGGAAATTCACCCCGGGGGATCACATCTGTCGCCCTGCTAGACAGAGGTCCAGGGAAGTTAATACTCTGGGAAGAAATAGCCAGGGAATTGTTACGGCTAGGCTTGTATAGGCCCTAGGGCCAATAGCCTAGTACCAACCTATGAACCTATGAACAGATCTTTATGCACCCATCTCACCCAAGCAAAGTAACCTTGTCTTTCTTCTCTTACATTCCAGTATCTATATCATCAGATAGATTATTGTAGTCACTAGAATAGTGTTTTTTTCCTTTGACCCCTTTCCCATCAGTGTAAACTTTTTCCCTCCTTTTCTTTTTGCAGGCAGTGTACTATGCACATTTTTTTTCTGAGATGCTTTATAATGCTGAAAGGTTGAACACTCATGTTTTTTCCACAGCACTTACTTTCATGTTATTTTAATCAGGGCTCTTCTTTTTCCTCATCTCCTTTCACTTTCACTTTCACATCCTTTATTTTCTAAACATTCTTGGAAAATGTAAGGAGGTAGCCATATCTACGACCTACAGACTTTTGTAGCTCATCGTTCTACTCAGCTACCATTATATCTTCATGTTTTTTTCTCTTTACCGCCATCTTTTGATTTTGCACTTTATGCTTAATACTTAATACATTTATTGTACATTTATGTGAAATGTCCCCTTATGCTGTGGGCAAGATTTATGCTACCCTTTTTAAACTTTTGCTCTATTATATATATTGTATAAAGACATTTTTGCAAATGTAAAAGACAAAATACATTTTTTTTTACTTTGTAGAATTTTTTTCACTGCATAGCATCCATGGCCTATGACAGAGCAGTACTGCTGTTTTTTACGTGAAGTTTGATGCACAGACATTTGTGTGCTGCCCTTAGTTCACTGAATACTGCAGCTGTTTTGCAGTTGCACCCTTTTTTATGTTCATTGTGTATGCTTTGTTCAGGTTAATCACACTAATATTACTTAATTTGCTTCCATGCTTTAATAAGATTAATATGTGTTTACAATTATTTGGTTAACAGATCTGTGTACTAAAATGTTGCGGGTGGAGCATTAGGAAGAGGAAGATGTGACAAAATGTAGGACAAGATCAGGAAATCTTTATATGCATGGTCTTGTTTAGCTCCATTACCTCCAAAGGAATAAGTAACGGAAAATTAATACAACTGAAAGCAAAAACATATGTGTTACAGCTAAACTGCAAGTCGGGGGATGGGGTGCAAAAGTTAATGCAGTTTAAATTCTCTGATTCATTGACAGATTATGGTGGTACTCGGCCATGTACTATCTGTCACTAATTGGACTGAGCCTGAATGCTAAAAAAGCGCACAGAGCCGCTCTGCTTGTAGTCTGCAAATCTCTTGGCCTGGACAGCTGCAAGATGACGTCACTGAGACAAGTGATAGGAAACAGCTGGCAGCCTGCACCAAAAGGCTCCATTAAGTGTAGCTTCAGAGCACACGAAACAGCACTGTAGCACACACAGTAAGCTGTCTCTTTCTTCTGCAGGATCTCATTCCTTCCTCACATAGCCCTTCTAGAGCGAAACTACTTCAAGCAACTTTTTTCTTTCCTTGAAGTAAGGAAACTATCTCAGATTTTTTTATGTAACAGCTACATTTGCATGATATCCTAATGTTAGTTATGCCTTGGTGAAAAATGTAGAAGCTGTATAACTCAGGCTTTACTGCATGAGAAGTCTGCCATTTATTCAAAGGTTTTATATGGGTATGTGTGTGTGTGTAGGGGGAAGGGTTAGATGAGTGTTTTTTTTTTCCTTGGTATATACAGCATGCTTTAAAATCAAGTAGCTTTCAGCTTTATGTAGAAGGGATGTTACATTGAAAGATAAAACAAAGCAAGAATATTAGGGAGGTGTGGGCACTTTTGTGTATATTTATTCATTAATATCCAGTGGGTAATGTAGGATGACCTTTAGTGTGGCTTGAATCTTATCCACTCTTTTTCTAGCCTTTACAAAATAGTGTAAGACTTTTTTTCTTACAGTTTTGGCTGTATGTAAAACATTTCTTGAATTCTTTGCCTTTGAAGGACATAACATAATACTTTAAGTCAAGCAGTTTCTTTGATAAATGTTTAATTGTGTTGTAAACTGTAACAGTTTAAATAAAAGTGTTTCTTTTCCAACTATAGGCAACACTAAAAATAGCTCCAGTAATAGGGCTGTCCTTGGGACTGAAAACTGCTTCAGCTCTAGTAGGAGGTATTAATCTAATTGACTTCAGTAAGGAGCTCTGTATTAAAAATATGATCTAAGTTAAGATGGGTTCTAAATGGACTGTACAAAAGGTCAGACTGTTAAACCAGTAGTATATGTACTGAGTAAAATTTCAGAAAATTCTGTTATACTTTCTGTGGGGTTAAATGTTAGTCTTGAAATAATATTTTTTCTCCATTGTTTGCTACTTTTTTGTATGCTGTTTAAACCACCAGTTGATTAGCATTTTTAACTGTTAGCAGATTGAAGGATGTTTTATAGCATTGCTTTTTGCTATATCCTACATGTACTTTTTTGTTGTTTAGATTCAGCTCGGCTGTAGAGTAGAGGTGCAATAATGAATTTCTTAAGGTTTACATGATTAGTGGTTGTCTTTTTGTTGTCTTTCTCTTTTTGTCTCTCCCTTTAGAACATGTATTAAAACTCATACTGTCAACTTAAAAAGCTATGTTATAACTTCACCAGCGATAATAAACTATGGTGTGGATGGGTGAAACCTTAGATCTCTGCTGAAAGGATGTGGGGCGTGACTCTGTTGTACAGATGGAGTGTTGCATGTAGATGCTGCTGTTCTTGGCCACTGCAGAAAAAAAAATCCTGAGTTATCTGCAATGTGAAGCATGGCTGCAGAGTCTAGCCATACAGAAACGCTGCAGAGGTCTTTAACTTGAGACACTTGCATTGGAAAGCAGAAGTGTTGTTATGGGAATTGCCATTTATGCATTCAAGTGTAATATAGTAAAGAAATGACAATGCATCAAAGAAATGTTAAGGGTCAGATAAGTGTTGTGTATCTATTTATACAAATAAGCTTAGCTAGAGAACAAGTTGGAATAAAGGAATACAGACTGTTAAAAAAAATAGAACTTTAGCTGATTCATCACATTTGGTAAGCATTTTCTTTTTAACAATTTATTAATGCTAAACGTGGAATGTCATCTGCTGTGTCAGATGACTAGGTTTCAAGACCAGAATCAGACTATTAGTTGCATGGCTGTTGTTGGTAGTGTGGATATGTTGTCCACATGTCACTGCATTATGTAGGATGACAAATGGGGATACAGTTTGGTTTTATATCCTAAAACTTAAGACATCTGTGTGAAGGTTGGCCTTGAAAATGTGCTTATTGGCAGCCTGAGTTTTTGGAGGGGAGTGACTGGAAAGAAAATGAATGCTGAGCTGCATAAAGGCCCATTTGCCTGCAAACCTAGTGCTTAAATATAGGTCTGAGACACTTTTCAATGAGACACTATAACTTTCATTCCTTTCTGCTGGCTTCACCATAGATAAGTAGCTAAGACATGTGATTGGTTATCTTATATACTGCTAAAATATTTTCAGAAACTGAGAAAAGCTGATATTCTCATTCATACCTTCAAAACAAGAAAATATTGTACATATTAAAAAAAAACTTTTTATTTATGCAAAAAATGATAAAGGCTGTAGAAAACTAAAATATAAAACACTGATACATTATTTTTAATGCTAATTCACCCTCATGTATGTGAAACATTAAAATAAATGACATTTCTATGCTGTCTACACAAATCGTTTTTACCCCTTTTCTTCTTGATTTATAAAATATGTAAACATGCAAAGGCTATACTTAAATGTCTGTACATGTATGTGGGTGTGTGAATGGATGGGTATATATATGGAATGACAGGAAAGCAAACTGTCAGGCTGCATATTCTAGAAAGTCTGACACTGTAGAACTATATAGTATCAAGTCATGTTCACATACCCACCCATGTACAGATTCTCTACCTTATATGATAGTGATACAATGCATTATCTCATGTGATCTCCTTCTGCTGATTACCTAAATATGTTCCAGGAGATATCCAGCAAAAGGACTTAATGGCCTAGGGACAACAAAACCACTAACTTCTGTATTACTTATCTTCCACTTAACTCTTATTGAACATAAAACTATGTTTTGATTGATGCTTCTCTGCAGCAGCTTTTTTTGTATTCTGCATTACTGCCTAAAGCTGTGACAACACTTCAGTTTTCCATGTAGATTCATGTTGTAATGCTAAAAGAAATGGGCATCTGAGTGCATGGTTAGCCATATCAGTGGTCAGATCCATAAGGCTGCTGTCTCTTCTTCACCTTGTGAGACCCATGGCATCATACCACTGTATCCTTCCTCAAAACAAGTGATGAGAGCAAAATATAACTTGTCTTATGTCCTTTTGATGCTCCAGTAAACAAAATTCTACAGTAGCATACAGTCTGTGCAGAGAATGGAACAGTAATTCTGCCTGTTGCACCTACCTATTATTGTTGCTTGTTTTTGCACTAGTGATGAAAACACTTTCATTTCTGTGCTGTAGCAGTGAAAGTTTCCCTCTCAGAACATCACATAAGCAGTTTCTACATATTTGTATATGATAGCAGAATTTTTTAGCTCCATTACATATAATATCCCTATATTATTTTATTATGGATTGTCATATGCTGATTGGGATTGGCTGACTGAGCAAAAGAAGCTCATTTTCAGCAGAAGCCTGAGGAGAAAAGTTCCAGATAAAATTTAAGAGATATAAGAAATGTATACAATGCACTAGAACAGTTTCTGTGTAGGCAATGACAAAGTTTCCAAATTATGAATGGAGTATAGAAGAATCAGATTGTGACATGTGAAAAAAAGAATATAAAAGTAAGATAGTATGAAGAGATCTACTATATTATCAGTTGTAACTAATAAGGTTAACACTGAACATAAAAACTACAGCAGCAGAAGTGCACAAGAATGTCATGGGGAAATAGTATTATTCAAGGCTGACTTAATGAAATATTATTTCACTGAGAAGGTGATGACATCAGCAATACTTTAACAGAAGCAATAGCAGAGACTAGTACAATAGAAGAGTTCAGCATTGCATAAGGCAGGTGAAAAACAGGTGTGGGAACAGACAGCTGCATAAAGCTATATGAAGCTAGTACTACCACATATATGACCTCAACAGACTATAGTGCTTGAGAATATTTATATGTTTGTGTGATGACCCACCACTGCCAACCAATATGTGACGTGGATATCCCACCTCTGAGCTAGTAATCAAAGACCCTCAGTCCTCACTTCTAGCACCTGTGGGGGGTGTTCACTGGGAGGATAACAGGTACACACACAGCATTTCTAGATGCAGCTTTCTGCATCAAGTGCAATTACCGTTAAGAGCACACAGAGACCACAGTCAGTCCGGGGCTGGTTTCTCCCTCTTCCTCCAGATCCCCAGTAAGACTCCCCACTGGTACAGCTATAGAACTGAGATCTCAGATGAGTGACCAAGCCAAGACCTCCAGCACCATCTCAGCCCAACTAGTGCTTTGTGTCCCTGCCGACATAGCTGATGCACAAACCCTTTGAAATTTGATTTACACACACACCTGGGAAAGGTTGGCACTGGTTTACAAGCTATGCCCCCTTCTATACAGACTATAAGGTAGTTACAAATGCCACCAGTCACTCCTTGACAGCTAATTTAAGGCCCTTAACAAAGGGTGTCCAATCTTACTGTGTAATATTAATATTAATACACATGGCAGTTTGGCCAAGAGCAAGATTGTTAGGAGTGGCTCACACAGTATCACCAAATAAATATGCAAATACTCTCAAAACTTAAATATCTCTGCAAAGATCAGCCACAATGAAAGATTTAAATATATTTAATAATAAATAATAAAAGACCATGGCAATACTAAATTTATATTCACAGTGAAATCAGAGTTCAGAAGCAGAGGAAATGTTTAAAACAACATTGCAGGACAGGCTCAGACAAATAAATAAAAATATCTAAACTAAGCTTCAGTATATTCATGACTGTATCTAAGAGAATCACTATACCATAAAAATTTACTAAAAGAGCAAGGCAGATTATGTGGTGTGTGAAGCTGCCAGCCTAGCTAGCTAGACTTTTGTAAGTAATTGTAGTCATTTTAAATATTAATATGATCCATAGGCTTGTCTTACAAATGTAAGTAAACTGTATGCTGTGTACTGAGCTTCAAGAATGTAACCACAGTGTACACTACTGGGAAAGAACAGAAATGGATGTAAACTATATGCCTGTGCAAATGTATGTTTAATATTAGTAGCTGGAACATACAGAGTTAACTTGAAAATCCTCAAGAAAATAAGCTGAAATTGTTTACGATTGTGTAGCAAACAGAATGTCTACAGCTAGAGTTACTTTCTATTGTCTTAAGACAGAAATAATAACAAGGTTTAAAATGTAAAAGTGTTAATTGTTTTACAACTTCCAGTTCTAGCTAAACATCTGAGAGATAAGTATTTTTCACAGAGAAATGTTAAATTCTGTTGGTATCTGTTTAGCCTGGGAACTAGAAGCAGGTGTCAAATAGTGATGTCATCTAGCTAACCCAGCAGTAATGTGTATTATTAATTTAAGAACTATCTCAGAGAGAAAGTTTGTGCATTTTGCATCTTGTCTTGGATCTGAACACATCCTCTGACTAGCACTTCTGCCTTGCTAATAGTAAATACTAGATTACAGTGATTTTTCTTAGAGATAGATAGGAATATATTAAGATTAGTTTAGGTGTTTTCTGTATTTATGTGAAACTGTCCTACAATGTTGTTTTAAAACATTTCCTGTGATTCTGAACTCTGTTGTCACTGTATTGAGTTATTGAGTATTGCTATGGGCTTTTATTATTTATTATTAAATATATTTAAACATTTTATATTGTGGATGGTTTGTTTAGATACATTTAAGCTCTTAAAGTACTTGCATATGTGCTTGGTGTCACTGTACAGCCCACTCTTGAATAGCCTTAAACGTTTGGTCACACTTACCATTTGGATAACAGTAACATTACACAGTAGAATTGGTCACCCTTTGTGAAGAGCCTTATAGTAGCTGATAAGTAGTGATTGGTGGCAGCTGGTACTACCCTATAGTCTGGGCAGAAGGGGGCTTAGCTAGCGAACCTGTGACAGCCTTCCCCAGGAGTGTCTGTGTGTTTGTATTTAAATCAAATCATCTCAAAGTGTGTGTGTGTGTGTGTGTGTGTGTGTGTGTGTGTGTGTGTGTGTGTGTGTGTGTGTGTGTGTGTGTGTGTGTGTGTGTGTGTGTGTGTGTGTGTGTGTGTGTGTGTGTGTGTGTTATTTGGGCAGGGACATGAAGTACTGGTTGGACAGAGAGTGTGCTGGAGGTTTTAGCTTGACCACTCAGCTAAGATCTTAACCCTACAGCTATGCCAGTGGGGAATCTTATTGGGGATCTGGAGAGAGAGGGAAAAACAGCCCCAGACTGACTGTGATCTCTGTGTTGCTCTTAAGGGAAATTGTACTTTACTGTGTGTTTACTTGTCATCCTCCCAATGTGCACATCCCTCACTGGTGCTAGTGGTGAGGATTGAGGCTCCTTGATTACTGGACCAGTGCAGGGGCATCACATATTAATTGTTTGGCTGTGGCGGTATAGCCACATTACATATTAATTGGTTGATAGTGGTGAGATAGCCACATCACATGTTAATTGGCTTGTAGTGGTGTGAATATTGAATTCCTGTAGCTTGTGTACAGTGGTCACTGAAGGTGGTTTTGTACTCTAAATCCTCCATGCAGAGAACATTCAGAGTTCATATCACAATTGTTTTTTTTTTTTTTTTTTGATAGCTTAGTTAGTCAGGGAGAGCAGACAAGCATGTCAGCAGAGGAGTATGGTAAGCTGACAAGGAGCCAGTTGGCTGAGATGTCCCATGCTAAAGGACTGATGCACGCCAACCTGACTAAAGCAGACATGATTGAAGCTTTAGTCACAGCTGCATCAGAGAATAGCAACCAGGAGGACAATCAGACTGGCTGTGGAGATGTACAACTCTCAGGAAATGGACAGCTTAACCTTTCCACAGAGGATTTAAAAATCCATCTGGAGTTAGACTTGAGTTGGAGGCCAAGCATTTGGAAATATAATCAGCAGAGAGATTGAGGCATCTAGAGATTGAGGAAAATGAGAACCTGTAATGCCTGGATGCTGAGGAGAAGGAGAGGCAGAGGAACATGAAAAGGAGATGCTGACTCTTCGCCAGAGTCATGGAGATAATGGGGAAGGGAGAAACCAAACCCCAGCAGCAAAAAAAGGTCAGTAAATTTCTTCAACAATTTACAGAGTGGGATAATTATGATATTTCCATTCATATGTTTGAGAGGGTATGTAAACAGTATGATGTTGACCAAGGGCTCTGGGTATGGTTCCTGAACCCCTTACTCCATGGTAAAGTTGTAACTCTTCTTTCCAAACTGTCAGATAATGATTGTTTAAATTATAATGTTGTAAAGAACTGCTTGCTAGAATTTTTTAAGTTAATACCTGAAGATTACAGGAAAATGTTTTGTGAACATAGACACAAAGTAGATGAAAGTGTGTGTGAATATATTGCTGAACTAAGCAATTATTTTCATAGATGGGTGAGTGGATATCAGGTCACCAATTCTGAAGGGCTGGCAGACCTTTTGGTAAGGAACAAGCCCTTAGCACTTTGCCTGGTGACATGAGACTCTGGTTAGCTGTTAGACAATGCTTTACTGTAGATGAGTTGGGGAAGAATGGAGGCCTATACCTAGGAAGCAAGGCATCCCTGCACAGGAAAGAGACACCCAGTGCTGCTCTTGGGTCTAAGGGAACCCATGGTGGGCAGCCCAGACTGCCCCAACAGAATCTGCCAGTAGCAGGGGAAGTCACTAGTCCAGGTACACTTCCAGGACCTAGGGTTAAATGTTTTAAATGCAACCAGTGTTAGCGTATAGATGTCCATGGAGGCAAGCCCAAAACCCACTTCCCCCGGAGTCCTTTGAAAGTTCTTTATCTACTACTTCTAGTATGTCGAGGGATCAGTTGCTAGTGTCCTCTCCAGCTCAACTGGTGAACCTGGGAATATTGAGGCAATGTTACAATTGCCTCATGTACACAGACAATCCTCTCCTTCTCCCACAAAACACAAATACATGCGAGAGATGCAACTATACGGCCAAACTGGAGGCTGAGCTCTCTCAACATAGGACTGGCAAGACCAGACAGGAGGAGAAGGCAACCACACACAATACATACCCAGTCACACATGGTACCATCACAACTTCAAATCATACACATACTCACACAAAGACATACTCGGAGGCTCTGGTCAAAATTTACCAAAACAGCAGAGGCCACCAAAGCAGACACCCAAACAACTACCACCTCACGACCCAACACATGCAACACATAGACCACACAGTCAGAGTGTCAAACAGTCACAGCCCTTAAGGCCAAACAAAATGCCAGACACACTTGTCATTGGTGATTCCATAGTCAGACACACTGGCGTCCGCTCACCAGACTGAGTAAGGAGAAGGTCACAGTAAGCTGCCTGTCGGGCGCTAGAATCCGCCACATAACGCAAGCACTCAGGTCTCTCAACAGCAGGTACAAGTGCGACTCAGTCATTGTCCACGCTGGTGTCAGCGACCTGAGGCGTACCTCCTTGGACTACATGAAAAGGGACGCCGAGGAGCTCTCTGATTATGTAGCCCAGGCAGGTATGACCCTGACCTTGAGCAGTATCCTACCTTCACCTAGAATGATGCCACAATACAGTGATAAGATGATCAGCTTTAATAATTGGCTTAAATTCTGGTGTCATTCAAAGGGGATCCAATGTCTGTCTGCCTGGGATGACATGCTGGACAAGCCACGCTGCTTCAAGGGACGGCTTGCACCTGTCACCCCTGGGCTTCGGATATTGGCAAAGGCTCTTGCCACCCCATAGTGCCTTTTTTAGGCAAGGCTCAAATTCTAAACCTACCACCCTAGAACACCAAAAAGGAAAAAAAACTAAGGGTAATGCTGCTCAATGCCAGAAGTCTCAATCTCAAGATGCACGCACTCGAGGCCCTTCTCAATATGGAGAACATCGATGTCTGTGCTGTGACAGAAACCTGGTTCAAGGCTCCTGAGAGCACCCCAGCACTAACAGGTTTCACCTCATATCATACGTTCACCCCAAAATCCGGACAACACCAAGAAAGGAGGGGGGGTGTCCATATTCATAAAGGACACCCACACCTCAAGGTTGGTGGCAACGCACGATGCATCTGAGACCATCCAGGTGCAATTAACCATAGGCAAGACTGCTCTGCAATTTGTAGCATGTTACAGGCCACCCTCTCAAACTCAGGAACCTCACATGGCCTTCCTGAAAACATTGGAGGGGATAAATGTATCTCCAAACACCATCATACTAGGTGACTTCAACTACCCTAATATAGACTGGGAACACTACTCAAGCCCGAACACTCTAACCCAAAGATTCCTGGAGTTCATAAACTCAAATGCCATGGAACAACTAGTCACCATCCCCACAAGAGGTGAAAACATACTTGATCTCATCATCACGAACATGGGATCAAAATGTTCAACACCGGAAGTATACCCCTCACTGGTGAGATCAGATCATAAACTAATCTCGCTGGAGGTCCTCATCCCGCCCCCACCTGAAACAAAAAAGACCACAGTTCTTCTTCAAACTTCTCAAAAGCCGATTTCACACTTCTAAAAACTAGTGTGGTCTCCTTTAAGGCCCCTGAGCCAGTGGTAAACATTACTCAAACCGCTGAATCACTTACAAATGCCTTCTACCAGCACCTACAGGACTGCATGGATCAGGCAATCCCAAACATAACTAAGACTCTCTGTACCAAAGGCAAGCGTCCAGTCTGGTGGACCCCAGCCATAAACAAGCTCTACAACAAAAGGAGGAAGCTACTACAAGATAGAGCAAAATCCTTGAAAGGTAAGACACCTTTGATCATTATAAGTAAAAACTAAGAGCTCTCATAAAATCATCCAAGGCAAATTTTGAGAGAAAAATCGCCAAGGACTCTAAAGACAATCATAAGGCCTTCTTTAGCTATGTTAGAAACCTAGGAGGAAACTCCCAGATATGCTCAGAATTAGTTCAAAATGATGTGAAAATTACTGAACCTACACACATTGCTAACATACTGGCTGACAGGTTCAGTGCAAACTTCTCCCCTCCCCAAAAGGAGAGATATCTATTCCAGAGGATTGTAGCCCCCAAACATCCCCAACGCCCAGGTGAGAACTGCCCTCACTAAGGCAAAAACACAGCATCCATGGGACGGATGGTGTCCCCGGCTGTGTGCTTCATGAACTCAACGAGGAATTAAACCCACAGTTAGGACAGCTGTTTAATCTTAGCCTCACCTCAGGATCATGCCCAAGGAGTGGCGACGCGACTGTGGTCCCACTTCATAAGGGCGGTGCCTCCACAGACCCTGGAAATTACCGCCCATTAGCTTGACAAGCCTTATCTGCAAAGCCATGGAGAGGATCATAATGGAACTCATAAATAAAGACATAGGGAACTTGCAGACTTTGGATCCAACCCAGTTTGGCTTTGTCAAAGGCAGATCCTGCCTCTTAAACTTGGTTGACTTTTTCGAGACAGTCACCAAGGCCATTGATGAGGGAAAGGCAGTCCATACAGCCTACCTCGACCTGGCAAAGGCCTTGACACAATACCCCACTCAGGTATCATCGAAAAACTCATCAGCTTGAATGTAAACCCATACATCACAAGATGGGTTGCAAACTGGCTAAGCGACAGAACCCACAGGGTCAGAGTTGCTGGAGCCATGTCAGACTCAAAGCCTGTCACAAGTGGTGTCCCACAGGGCTCAGTCCTGGGTCCACTCTTGTTTGGCATCTACTTTTCTGAAGTACAAGCAAACACAGGAGGGTTATGGCTGACAAAGTTTGCAGATGACTGCAAACTGGGCCATAGTCGAAAACACATCTGACACAGATATCCTCCAGAAGGGCCTCACAGAAACGGATAACTGGTGCCAGAGCCATGGCCTGAAGTTAAACGCCAAAAATGCATAGTCATACCCTTCGGGAAAAACAAGGTTACCCCTAGCTACCATATAGGTGACAATCCACTGAGCACAGAAAAGTCATCAGGGATCTGGGGACCCAAGTTGACAGTAGTCTTTCGTTTGACACTCATGTTGCTAAAGTAGTTAGGAAAACCTTCTATATCGCCCACCTGATCATGAAGGGATTCACATCTAGATCAAGGGAGGTCATCGTCCCCTGTACTCATCACTCATTAGACCTATGATTGAGTACAATGCCCGTTCGAATGTATCTGACCAGACACCTGATGCAGCTTGAAAGGCCCCAAAAGTTCCTCACCAAAAGGATAAAGGGTCTCAAAAATATGTCTTATGCTGCCCGACTGAAAGAACTCCAGCTTTATTCAGTCTCATACCGCTTGCTCAGAGGTGACCTGTGCCTGACATATAAGGCCATGTCAAACCCAGATTTGATGAATATGCTTCACCTCAAAAAATCTAGATCCCTCAGAACCACAAGGGCGGGAGACTTAAACCTTGACACTGTTATAAATAGAACGTGCTGGAGGGACAAATTCATCACCCAGAGACTCCCTATGCTGTGGAACAAAATCCCGGTACATGTGAGGCAGAGCACCTCGCTGGCCTTGTTCAAGAGGAATCTTGACCAATGGATGGGAGATCGCAGATATACCCCAGGGATTACTTCAGTGTCACTGCTTGACAGAGGCACAGAAAAATGATAGGCATAGTTTTTATTCAAACTAAAGGGGTGGCGAAAGCCACATAACTATGGGCTAGGCTTATAAATGCCCTTGGGCAGATAGCCTAGTATGAACCTATGAACCTATGAACCTATGAACCTATGAACAAAAGGTGGGAGAGCCAGTAAGTGGGAATGACAAAATGCCAATAGTAGGTTTTTGAAGACAACAAGGGTACCAAACTACCACTCTGCAGATGTCCTGATAGGGAATGATTTTGGTAATGCAGTACCATGTGTTCATGCAGTTACATGCAGTCAGTCTTGGAGAGAAGCATGTGGATCTGGTAGCCTGGGGGAGACCCAGACAGACCATACACTTGCAGCCAGGACTGGTGAGGTGGTTTCTTCAGGGAGGGAGCTACCCTGTAGCAGTGAGACTGAAGGTGAGCCACAGCTGCTTGTGAGTATGGATGTTCACTTGGACAAAGTGACTGCAAGGGCAGAGGTGAATAGTAGTACCCAGGCTGACAGTGAGGCACAGCTGTCAGAGGATACCAGACTTCCTATAGAAGTGTAGCTGGAAAGGGTGACAAGAGAGAGTTGAGACAGGCTCAGCTCTCAGACCCTACATTACAAGGCCTGAGAGAGGTAGCTTGCGAGGCACCTGATTCTCAAGGGAAGGGGGAATCTGTATACTGGGACAAAAGGTTACTGTATAGAGAGTGGACCCCTTAGGGAGGGCTAGTGGGTGAGAGAATATAGCAATTGGTAGTGAGCAGACCCTACCATCTGGCACTTCTAGCCATAGCCCAAGAAATTCCCTTTGCAGGTCATATGGGCATAAAATGTACACAGAGATGTATTATGCAGAACTTCTTTTGGCCTGGCATTTTCAGAGATGTAACAGGGTACTTCAGGACCTGTGAGCACTTCCAAAAAATAGGCAAGGCAGGAGATGAGATGAAAGCTCCTTTCATGCCTTTGCCTGTGATTGAGGAGCCATTTCAGAGGGTAGCTATGGATATTTTGAGGCCTCTTGAGTACCCCAAGTTCCACAGGGAAGAGGTATATCCTAGTGGTAGTAGATTATGCTACCAGATACCCTGAAGCAGTGGCTCTGTCTTCCATTGATGCAGGAAATGTGGCAAATGCTTTGTTAGAGATTTTCAGCAGGGTAGATTTCCCAAAAGAAATACTGGCTGACAGAGGTGCCAATTTCATGTCAGACCTGCTGGCTTGTCTGTGGAAGTACTGTGGGGTGAATCACCTAAAGACAAGCCCCTACCATACCCAGACTAATGGTCTTGTTGACAGGTTAAACTCTACACTCAAAACTATGCTATGGGCATTTGCACAACAGTTTAAGAGGGACTGGGACAAATATATGCCCCATCTGTTGTTTACTTACAGAGAAGTGCCCCAAGAATCCACAGGGTTTTCACCCTTTGAGCTGTTGTATGGGAATAGGGTGAGGGGGCCTCTAGATTTTATTTGAGATGAGTGGGAGGGTGAGTGTGAATCCCACAAGGAGTCTGTTGTGGCATATGTCCTAAACCTCAGGACAAGGCTCATGGACCTCATGGGCTTGGCCCAAGAGAACCTGGCAGAAGCCCAACAGCAGAAAAAGGCCTGGTATGACAGGAATGCTCAAGCTAGACAATATGCTGTAGGGCAGCAGGTAATGGTTCTCATTCCTGTCGGACACAACAAGCTGCAGGCAGCTTGGGGGGACTCTACATGGTGGTAAGGAAGGTCAGTAATGTTAACTACATGGTAGAACTACTAGGCAGGAGGTAGGGGCACAAATTGTACCATGTTTACATGATGAAACTTACCATGATAGGGAGGCCCTTGTGCTGAGTATTTGCAGTGGATTGCAGGAGGAGTCTGAGGGAGATCTGATGACTGATCAGCTCAGTGAAGCTCGGACTGACACCTCAGTGGAAGGGGTAACAATGTCCCAGCAGCTATCCCCTACCCAGGTTCGAGAAATCTGAGCAGTGTTATACGAGTTTGGGGACATGTTCACTGGGAATCTAGGGTGCACCCACCTGGTGCAGCACCATGTGGATATAGGACCCCAAAGTCCTATTAAGCAGGCCTCTTAAAGGGTGCCTGAGAGAGTCAAACAGACTCTGAGGAAGCAGATACAGGAAATATTTGGAACTAGGGGTAATGCAGGAGTCCAGTAAACTCTGGGCCCCCCCAGTGGTGCTGGTACCAAAGAAGGATAGCAGCACCAGGTTCTGTGTGGACTACAGGAAATTAAATAGTCACACAGAGTCAGATGCTTACCTCATGCCTAGGACAGATGAAGCCCTAAAGCAGCTGGGTGGGGCTAATTATCTTACCACCATTGATCTTAGCAAGAGTTACTGGCAGGTGCCCTTGACTCCCAGTGCTAGAGAGAGGTCAACCTTTGTGACTCCTTTTGGTTTGTATGAGTTCACAAAGATGCCCTTAGGGATGAAAAATGCCCCAGCGACTTTCCAGAGGCTTAGAGATCTTATCCTAGCAACAGCAGGAGATTTTGCCTTTGCTTACCTAGATGATATTGCCATCTACAGCTATTCCTGGCAAGAGCACCTTCAGCACGTCAAGGAGGTGCTGGGCAGACCAAGGGCAGGGTTGACCATTAAGCCCAGCAAATATCAGGTGGGTATGGCAGAGTTCTCCTACCTTGAACATAGAGTGGGGAGTGGTAAGATCAGGCCAGAACCTGCCAAAGTGGAAGCCATTCAGGCACGGCCTGCACCTTTTACAAAAAAGCAGATGAGGGCATTTTTAGAGACAGCTGAGTACTACAGAAAGTTTGTTCCCCAGTTATAGTACCATAGCTGCTCCCCTCACAGACCAGACAAGGGAAAACAGGTCAGATAAGGTAGTGTGGACCCCAGCATGTGAACAGGCATTCCAAAAGCTTAAAGAAACTTTGGAAAGACCCCCTGTGTTAGGCAGTCCAGACTACAGCAAAGAATTTGTTGTGCAGGTGGATGCTTCAAACCATGGGATTGGGGCTGTACTTAGCCAGATTTCTTCAGAGGGAGAAGAGCACCCAGTGGTTTATCTCAGTAATAGGCTCCAACTTAGGTAGGAATACTATGCAACTGTAAATAAGGAATATCTAGCCATAGTATGGGCACTGCAGAAACTTCAGCCTTATCTGTATGGAAGGAAATTCACTGTAGTTACAGACCACAATCCCTTAACATGACTACATTGAGCCAGCCAGCAAAATGCCAAGTTACTAAGGTGGAGCCTAGGGTTGCAAGCATATGATATGACAGTGCAGAATTGCAGTGGGTTTAGCAATACCAACGCAAATGGACTCTCAAGACAGGGAATGGGGTAAGGTATTCCCAGATAGGCTCAACCCTGTCAAACAACGTTTCTCAAGGGTCACTTGAAAAACTAACTTGATTTCTCTTGGGGGGGATGTGAAGCTGCCAGCCCAGCTAGCTAGAATTTTGTAAATAATTCTCTGTCATTGTAAATATTAATATGGTCTATAGGCTTGTCTTACAAATGTAAGTAAACTGTATGCTATGTACTGTGCTTTAAAAATGTAACCACAGTGTACCCTACTGGGAAAGAACAGAAATGGATATAAATTATATGCCTGAGCAAATGATGTTTTAATAGCAGTGTTTCAACAAGAAGTCAGAATGTCTACAATTAGAGTTTCTTTCTGTTGTCTTAAGACAGAAATAATTACTAGGTTTAAAATGTAAAAGTGTTAATTGTTTTACGACTTCTGGTTCTAGCTAAATATCTGAGAGATAAGTATTTTTCACAGAGATATGTTAAATTCTGTTGGCATCTGTTTAGCCTGGGAACTATAGGCAGGTGTCAAATAGTGATATCATCTAGCTAACCCAGCAGTAATATGTATTATTAATTTAAGAACTATCTCAGAGAGAAAGTCTGTGCATTTTGTATCTTGTCTTGGATCTGAACACATCCTCTCATCAGCACTTCTGCGTTGCTAATAGTAAGTACTAGATTACAGCGATTTCTCTTAGAGATAGATAGGAATATAGCAAGATTAGTTAAGATGTTTTCTGTATTTATGTGAAACTGTCCTGCAATGTTGTTTTAAAATATTTCCTGTGATTCTGAACTCTGTTGTCACTGTATTGAGTTATTGAGTATTGTCTTGTGCTTTTATTATTTATTATTGAATATATTTAAACCTTTTTTATTTTATTTATTTTACATTTGTTGACCGGGATAGTCCGACTGGATACATGTCCATTTTCAGCAGAGGCCCGGGGAGAAAAGCTCCAACAGAGTTAAAATGACAAATTGTTACAAAAAATAGTATACAAGATGAACAAAAATGAGGAAGAGAGAAAAAAAGAAAAAAGACAATTTACATACTATTATAAAACTACCATGCTCTATCAAATGCAGAATACTACTAATCATTAGATTATACATTAATAACATGCTATCAGAGTCGTTAGGACATATTATAGCTTAGAGTTTGGCAACATACATAGTTTTTTTAACCCTTGCTAGGTTGTTCTTTTTGGGAATGGATAATACAAAGAACTAGTATGGGCTTGGTTTTGGTTTTAGTTTACGGCAAGGAGCTAGTCTGGGTTTGTGCAAGGACAAAGCCAATGTGACTTAAAGTGGAGTTTTAGACTCTTTTTGAATTGAACTAGTGAAGTTATAAGCATGAGGTTGTTGGGGAGGGAGTTCCATATTTTTCTAGTGGTATTGGCAAACAGTGCGGCAACTTAGATTAGAGTAAGGAGTCATTAAATTTTTTAGAGCAGGGGTATTCTCAGGTTGTTTAAGGATTTTGAATGCCTCTATGAGTTGGTACTGCTGGAGAAGGCATGGGAATTCTATCCAAGTTTTTTCAGGTTAATACAATGGTGCGTTCTGTAGGGTAAGCCAGTTACGAATCTGGAAATATTATTGTAACAAGATGAGAGCTTATTTAGGTCAGATTTGTTAAGGTTAGTAAGCACAGGAGAGGCATATAGTAGGGTAGAGAGAAGGTGTGAGCGGGCAGTGGCTGCCCTGGCAGTTGGAGTAAGGAAGGTTTTTATCCTGTATAAGGTCCCAAGTTTCTTGTTTACTGACTTAATGGTTTGGTTGATATGCATGTCAAATCTGAGTTTATTGTCAATGTTTACTCCTAGTAGCTTTGCATAGGTGTCAGGAGAGGTAATGGTCCCATTATTGGATTGTATAGTAAAGTGTTCGCTAGGTGATTTATTAGTTGGGTAGAAGAGAAGTAGTTTGGTTTTATTTGGATTTAAGATCAGGTGATGGTTGGCGAGCCAGTTTTCGACTGCAGTGAAACTGTGCTGGGTTGTAGTTAGTAAATTTTCTAGAGAGGCATTGGAACATATTAGAGTTGAGTCATCTGCATACTGAATACAGGTGGCTTCAGGGATGACTGTTTGGAGGTCATTTATAAAGACTGAAAAGAGAAGAGGTCCTAATATGGAGCCTTGAGGAACTCCTATGGTATTTGGTAGCATGCAAGAGAGCTTGTTCTGCCACAGTACTGCTTGTTGTCTCCCAGTGAGGTAGGCTTGAACCCAGTCAAGAGCTGGACTATCTAGATGCAGGGTTTCTAGAGTATGAAGAAGTAACTGGTGGTTTACCATATCGAAGGCTTTCGACAGGTCCAGGAAGAGAGCAGAGGATATTTTTTTGTTATTCCGGTTAAGGTTTATATTTTCAGTAAAAGATAGGAGGGCAGTGGTTGTACTGTGATGGGGGTCTGAATCCATGTTGAGAGTCTGTTAGTAGTTTATTCTGGGTGAGATAGAGCATTAGTTGGTGGTGCACACATTTTTCCATAATTTTGGCAAGTGGTGATAGTATGGCTATTGGTCTATAGTTAGATAGTTCTGTGGATGTACCACCTTTATGGAGTGGTATAACATAGGATATTTTCCATAATGAGGGGATTGTGGCCTCGGTTATGGTTCTGTTAATTAAAATCGAGATAGGGTAGGCTATGACATCTGCAGCTATATGCAGATATTCAGCTGGGAGAAGATCGGCAGAAAGGGTGGTTGGCTTTAGCTTTTTCAGAAGGGATCTGATAAAGGATGTGGACACAGGTTGGAGGTTAAAAGAGAGTGGTGAGTCGGGTGTAGCATTTATTGATGTGGAGGGAGGAGATAGTTGGTTAGCTAAGGACTGAATGGTTTCGGTGAAGAAAGTATTGAAGGAATTTGCTACTTCTTCTTGGCTCTTGTCAGATAATGTTCCTGGGGTAGGAGTGGTGGATTTGCCTGGTTGGAGAAGTTTATTTAAGCCTGCCCAGTACTTTTGAGGGTTATTTTGATGTTTAGGTTGCAGATGGTAAAAGTAGTTTTTCTTGTCTAGTGTGATGGCTTTTTTAGTCTCATTTCTTAGTTGTTGGAATTTAATGTGGTCTAGGGGTAACTTGGTAGTACGCCATTTTAATTGTGGCTGGTTTGTTTAGAGATATTTAAGCTTCTAGAGTACTTGAATATGTATTTGATGTTACTGTACAGGCCATTCTTGAATAGCCTTAAAAGTCTGGTCACACTTACCATTTGGATAATAGTAACATTACACAGTAGAATTAGTCACCCTTTGGGAAGGGCTTTATAGTAGCTGATAAGAAGTGGTTGGTGACAGCTGATACTACCATATAGTCTGGGCAGAAGGGGGCATAGCTAGTGAACCTGTGCCAGCATTCCCCAGGAGTGTCTGTGTGTTTGTATTTAAATCAAATCTCAAAGTGTGTGTGTGTGTGTGTGTGTGTGTGTGTGTGTGTGTGTGTGTGTGTGTGTGTGTGTGTGTGTGTGTGTGTGTGTGTGTGTCAGCTACTTGGGCAGGGACACAAAGCACTGTTTGGACAGAGAAGGTGCTGGAGGTTTTGGCTTGACCACTCAGCTGAGATCCTAACCCTATAGCTGTGCTAGTTGGGTGTCTTATTGGGGATCTGGAAAGAGAAGGAAAACCAGCCCCAGACTGACTGTGATCTCTGTGTGCTCTTAAGGGAAATTGTACTTTACTGTGTGTGTACTTGTCATCCTCCCAATGTGCACGTCCCTCACTGGTGCTAGTGGTGAGGATTGAGGCTCCTTGATTACTGGGACAGTGCAGGGGTGTCACATGGTGTATGGTTCTTCTTCTTTTCAGGATCAAGACAGAATACAGAATGCTCTATCTCACTAACAGACTTCTCAAAAAATATCTAAAATATTATGGCTAGGATAGCTTGCATAATTACATCATTTCTTGATATCTGACTTCTAGTTCCCAGGTAAAACCCTGATTGCTGAAGCTTGCAGGATGTGGCACTTACCTTTAGAAGTACAGATACAAGAGTTTTTTGCTCAGATCTGTGGCAGATGCTGGAAGTTATAAAACAATTGCATTCTCCATGTTTTTAGAGTAGTAATTAATTCTCCCCAAAGACAATACAGAAAGCTTCCTAGTGCAGACTTTGTGTCTCTGGCTGCCTGTGAGATAGCCTGTTTATGGCCTAGCCTATAAAGTGATTTAATTTCAGATACTTTTCTAAAGTTTGCTGGGCTGAGGTCAACCCTCCAGTTTCCAGTTTCCACTGTTAACACATATACATTTAAACAGCTGCAATAGTGCATGTACATTTATGTTCTCTGCAGTAAGCACACTGTGGATACTGTCCAAACTCCAGCACTTTACAAAATACCTTTTCAACACACATCTGTACAAATCAGTGTGATACACACATGACATACACTCCTAATACATTTGTAACACAAGCATCTTATATGACATACAGTTCTAATACACTTGTAATACCAGCATCTTGTATAAATTAGTTTAATATTCACAAACAACATAATTGTTTACAAAATCCCAGCTAGCTGTGTTGGCAGCACCTCCTTTTGTTTTGTATAATGACTGAAATTTATATTTAATCTACATACATGTCAGATGATAGAGAACATAGTTACAGGTTGAAAATGAAAAAAAAGGTGTTGCTAGAAAACACACTCTGCCCACGTGACAGTAACCTAAGAACAGGATGATTTTTTTTTTTTGTGTGAATCCGATTTATGTGTTATAACGAGTTAACAGAAGGGGCTTCATAGTATGGACAGTGGGGCTAATGACACCAGATGTACACTCTCATACACATTCGGAGGATTACAGATGTGGCTTGCATTAAGTGAATGATGTTATCTGATGAAGTCTTGGTGGATGAAAACATATTTGAAATCGTCAGCATTAATATTTGTGTGGTCCTGTGTGTTTCCGTGGAATAAAGAGCTAATTTATCATGGTTTGTGGAGTGTGTTTTCTAGCAACACCTTTTTGTTAATTTGTTGCTGGTTTGAAGTTGTATTTCCCCTTTTCTGTTGGTTTTGATAGTTACAGGTTGGAGTCTCATTACAGTTTGTAATTTACAGCAATTCACAGATATCACTAACATTGTGTTATCATAGTTATGACTTGACAGCTGGAAATGTAAAATCTTTCCTTTAGAGAGGCATTGGTGAGGGATCAGTGAGTACCTTGGTGAATAAATCATGGCATAGTTGATGCAGTCTCACTGAGAAGACTGTAACCTATAATGATCAGCTTGATGTATGTTGTGTCCATAGGGCTGCAACTTATAATGATCAACTTGAAGTCTTTTTTTGTGCAGCCTCTGGGTTATGCTTGGAATTTCATTTTGATGACAGCAGTGGGTGCAAATAAGACCAGCAGTTTTAGAACAGAATGCATACTAAGCTTCACAGTCAAGGCTGTCTGATAAATAAGAACATGAAAAAGATTGGGGGTAGTACTTTATCCCATTTACATAACAATGCAGTAGTTAAAGAGAAGATTAGTTTGTTACAACAGTGTAGAAATGTGGCATTGACAGACATAGATGGAATCTTGACTTTTTAAGAAAAGCTGTGCTATCTGTGGGTCAGATTAAGCAGGTTAAAATTTATTATCCAGTTACTCTTATTCCTAGGGAAAGGTGGTATTGAATTTTACCAGCCATGACCTATTGTCATGTGGCCATCAATGTAATGCAGATGCAGTAGCCTTTACGTATATATAAATACTTTACAGTGTTACATGTAAAAGTGCACACCTGTCCGAGGTAAATGACTGCATACAAATGTCTACTTACATAAGAAGGAATTGGACAAGAAATGGAGCTCTCTTGGTGTGAAGGACTGCTCAATGGCATAAGCTTAAAGCAATCATAATTATCACTGTGAAGGAGAAAGACATTAAGCAGTACAAGGGGAGGCAACAACTTTCCATAGAATGTAAGTGTTAGTACAGTAAATTACATAGAGTTGAGAGTAAATGCTGTAAGGAGTGTACATTTGAGACAAAAGGCTCAGTTGACCTTGCCATCTAGAGGGTAATAATTCAGAAATAATTATAACCCATCCTCACAAGTACTAGTTTTCACTGAAAATCGTGCCGGTATTTCTGACACTAAGAGTAGTAGACTGATAAAAGTTATGCCTTATCTGCCTTTAAAGAATACTGGGATCATTGTTCCATATGCATATATCTACAGGATCAATAGTACAATGTGTATAAATGGAAGAAACAGCCATAAAATATGGAAGGTTGATTTTACCATTGGCTGAAGCACATTCTGATGCAATTGTCATTTTTCATGGCAAGATTATCTTGGCCATTAGTCTGTATTATCTTTTTCAAAGAAAGCAAAGCAAAGCAAACCAAAACTTTATTGTCATTCAGACCTTACAACCAAAAAGTGAACAGTTGAATGAAATTACATTCCTTCTAGCTCATTTATACACAGAACAGACTATTTACAACAAAATCACAAGCACGTAAAACACACAAACAGCATGCACACACGTAACATAAAGTCCCAAACAACCGAAACTCCATCTCCACACCAAGACTAACCCAATTCCACCGATCTAACAGAACAAGGTCCAGATCAGCACACATATCCAAGCTGACATTTGGATCTCCACTATCCGGCCTCGTCCAAGCCAACAACCACAGTCTCCACGATTAAATCAGTCACCATCCACCATCATCTCCTACACTACCCTCATCTTCACCAGCATTGGTCTAGCTCAACTTCCAGAAACCACTCAGATCTGGCACAACACCCTCCAACAATCCAGCACTCGACCACCACCATCCACTCCTCCCAGCTCATCTCTCCTCACACAGGCTCAAATAGCCATGACTAGGCCAACCATTCTGCCGCTCTAACCACACCATCCAACCGATCCACTGATCCGATTGACTGACACCACAACCACCTCACTCTAATCTCAGCCACCAGTGACCCAGGAAAATGATCTGACTATGGGGAACTACAGAAAACAGCAAAAAACAAAAAAAACAAACAATGAGAGCCAAAGAGGCCACTGCCGCACAGGCGCCGCCATCTTATGCCATCTTACTTAAAATCAGACATTGACTGTTTGTATTTTTAATTATACTTTACTATGTAAAGTTCTAAGCAAATATCTGAACTGCACATAAGAATATTTGATGGTTTAGCATGAGTTCTCACAAGGGCAATTGAGGCAGAAAGAATGACTGATAAGCTGTGAGGCTCTGGAGGGTAATAATCCAGGGATAATTATAAAAACATGCAGGTGTGAACAGTGTATACACAGATGCCTGATTGTAACTCATAACTGTTTAAATGTACTCCCTTTTATCTGTCTACTCAGCTTCTCTTTGTTTTGCTGTTGTCTCCATACTTCCTTCTGAGTTATACAGTACCCTCAATTCCCTACTATCCATAAAAATTGCTGATGGTTTAGCAGTACACTGACACATTGCAAACCAAATATTAGGAATCCAGAAATCCTGAATGTTTTCTTTTTTCTAGCAATCCCTCACTTACCAAGTCTACTATCACTTTGACTGGAACACTTCTCCATTGTGGCTCACAGGGATATTTACAAAATCAGTCATGGTGTTTCTGGAGATACAACATGGCACAGCTTGGATACAGATTCCTTCATCTTAGTTCCTCCTTATCATCTGGTAAAGAATTGTAGTTGTATGACTAATGCTTAAAAAAACACTCCCAACCACAGCCTTGGACTTCTCCAAATTTCACTTCTCAGTTCCAATGGTAAATTGCTAGAAAAGTTGGTAACCAGTCAGTTTTATGAATGACTCCAGAAATATTTCTATTTAAGGGCCAGAATGGTAGCATATCTTCAAAGTAAGGTATTAGCACTAAATAACTTTGATAATATTATCTCACTGTTTCCAGACCCTGTGACACAAAAACTGGCATTTTGCAATGCAGATGACTTCCTGTTGTTAAACTGCCTATAGTCCATCACTCTTGGAGAAGTGCTCTCTAAAGTGGATCTGGCACTACCTGCCTGTTACAAGAGTGCTTTAGTGTTATATAATTAATCTCCTGTTTTACTTGCACTGGTGCCCAAAGGGGTCTAAATTCATTCGTAACACAAACCTCTGAACTCTATGATCTGTTAATTAGAATGTGTTCAGACATCCCTAGTCATTAACTCTGACACAGATTCACCACTCCTAAATAAGGGTTTTAATTCGTTTATTTAATAAATGATTTTTGAGTTTCCAGAATGCAGCTTGAAGTCAGCTTTGAGACAACTTAAAACATGGTCTAAACTGCTCCTTAATACTCGTACATATTCTAAGATGCTGCATCTTTCTAAACTTAGCCACTGAATAACTGCATACCGTGTATAAATACTTCATCTTCTTCTGGACATAGAGCTAACTTTTAACTGCTGTATAGAAATGCAAACCAGATGCTTACGTAACTGACTTGCATCAGCATGCAAGACAACAAGTATACTAAAACACAAGGCTAGTTTCACTGCAGACAGATGTATACTCATACCATTAGGGGAATATGCTCTACTCTCTTTTTCATACTGTTTCTCTTAAGGTTTACATTCCTTAATAAGATTTTCAGGTTCAGCAATCTCTGGAGACAAATCGAACATCACACCATCACTTTGAGAGAAAACATCTGTCTCCCTATTAAAGGCTATTTCCTGCAGCTGTCACCATGGTAAATAAACTCCTGGTTATGACTTATGCCCACATCTTGTCAACAATCACTCTTCCACTAGTCACTTATAGCCCAGAAAGATGGTACCATCTTATTATACAGACATCTGAAGTTATAGTAATAGCACCTTATAACTTACATTATACACAAGAAGCAAATAGAGCTATTATGCATGACTTGCCTTCTTTTTTAGTACAAAGTTATTATAGTATGCAAAGATTAAGAAACCTTGTGAAGATACATTGTCAGTGACTTTTACTGCATTCATTTTTTTTACTGTTATTATGGGTATGGGTATTTATATAAATATATATATATATATACATATATATATATATATATATATATATACATATATATACATATATATATATATATATATATATATATATATATATATATATGTATTTATATATATATATATATATATATATATATTTACAGACTTTGTATTAAAACATTACCCCACCTCGATTTCACGCAGTAGTAGGAAAGGGCGTGTCCTACTCAATTGACAGGGCTGAGTGACAAGCTATGCAGATTATACAGTAAGATGGTGAATATCCATTGTGAATATTCCTGCTCTGGCAGTTTTTAAACACAAGCTTCATGCTTTTTTATGTTATCTTTAATTAGAGTTACTACAGCTTTTAGTACACGATAGGTAAAACATAGATTAAATAAAGTTATCCTCATTTTCTACATTTATAAATGTACCGTCGAAAGAACTGCATGTCCTGGGTGTCTCACTAGCTTTGTCACTTTGTACTTAACCACATACTGTGTTGTAGGGTAAGAAGCGGGTCAGAAGGGCAGTATGTATGCAGTATCCACAAGTTCCCGTCTTGCAGTCCATGCCCATAACCCGTGCACCCCCCACCTTTCTTTGGTTTGATGTTGTGCAGTAATTGCTTTTGCATGGGGGCAAGCCCCACCCCATACACCCTCCCACATTTTTTTAAGCATTTTTCTGGAGATAAAGCAACAAGCAATATTCTGAGGCAGTGGGACAATAAATATATACAGTAAATGCAATAAAAAAGACCTCCCAGAAAGGTTGCCACCCGCACCCTGCACCTTTACAGAATACAAATTTTAAGTCTGTGTAATAGTTTTTATACGTGCAGCATATTCTGTGTTCGCACCCCTCCCCTTTAAAGAATTGCAATTCTCACTGTAATAGTGTAATACTTTTGTGTAAATGCAGCATATTCTGTCTTCGTTTGAATAAGTAAATCTGTTTGGATTGGTACAACATTTGTAAGTACACGTTCTGCCAAATTATGCAGTGTAAGATGTAATTTATCAAAGCTTTTGATCACTGCAAATTGAAAATCCTGGTACCAGCAAATAAGGGAGAAAAGGCTTTGTATTGAAATAATTACAATGTTTAGCATACTCATCTTTCTGAGGATGGTTTTCCCATGTTTATTCAAAGCACTTTTCAAAATAAATGTCATGAGCAAAGTGTTGGGCGGGGTTTGGGCGGTCCTTGCTACTGCGCATCTGGTGGGGTAATGTTTTAATACAAAACCTATATATATATATATATATATCTATATATGGGATCCGGACACAGGCTCGACTAGCATATGTCCGAATCACAAAACATCGAACACACAAACACGAAAGCGTTTAACATTGAAAAGCACTTCCGTGTATGTGTGCCTGTTTCGTAGAACTGACTAAAGTGCGGGTAAGGGAAAATTCCCTTTTCCCCTCAGTAGTGCGATCTCAGAGTGAGAATATTAAAGTAGGATGGGGTGGCGTAGATTTTTTTTTGAACTACACATACATGGAAGCACTTTTCGATGTTAAGCGCTTTCGTGTATGTGTGTTCTATGTTTTGTGATTCGGACACATGCTAGTCCAGCATGTGTCCTAGACCCATATATATATATATATATATATATATATATATATATATATATATATATATATATATATATATATAGGGTCACCGAATTATGTTTCGTAGAAACATAAATTCAATGGGTCGAGGCATACCCTATATATATATATATATATATATATATATATATATATATATATATATATAGGTTCATGGGAACCATATATATATATATATATATATATATATATATATATATATATATATATATATATATATATCTAGCATGGTCTTGTTGTGTGATCACATATTCCACTGCATCTCCTCAATACAACCAATCTTGCATTACAAATGCTCATAAAAGATGTTCATGTTACGTTAGCTCATGAACAAGTAACATGGCAGACGTACACAAGCTCTTTACAATGTAAGTAAATGTGAGAAATTTTAAAGGCACTTTTTGTAGGAGGAACCGTTCATTACTTTATTATTATCTTTCCAGAGTCACTGGATGTTGGAGGAAAAAGTAATCTGTAGGAGACGATCTACTCACAGTACAAAAGCATGTAAGCATTAGTGTCCTGCTTGTACATGATTAGAAAAGCAGGGACATTTGCAACGAAAGCTTGAACTGATATGCTCTAGCAACAGTGATCCCCCATCTCATGTGATTTAAGCAATGGCATGCAAGCTGTAATCACATGTAGATCCTTTTCTACTGTGTGATATTATTTCTCTATAAGGTTAATTTGCCTTATGTCCTGTGTTATGGCTGAAAAAGAATGGAGTAGGATTAGGCCCCCTTACCTGTTTAACAAAAGAATAGCATACGCGGCGATTCATTCCATAATGGGCTAAAGTTGACTGATGAAAAAAGGACTTGATAGCTGAAGTAGATTCAGGCATAAAGGGGGAAGCAAAGCTCTTCAAACACATTTGTTTACATGCATTAAACCGCATGCTTTTTTATGTATATGTAGGTGATTTCATCCCATTTGGACTCTATGCACACATGCACACAGGGCAGCAAACCAAGTTCAGTGATGTATCACATTCCATTTTACATTAATTAATTTTGAAATGCAAGATGTCACATTTCTTCCGAAAATGTATTTTGTGCATATTAAATTAATTTATGTTTGTTTTAACATGCAGCTGTCACAGGGGTGACTGTTTATTCTTGGTAAAAATAAAAACATTTTAAAAGAAATATTATTACTTTTTAAAAAAATATTTTACTTTCATGTTTTAATTATGTATAGGATAAAATACATTCTGAGATGTCAGCAGATTTTAGATACAGTCAAGAATAGGGATTTTATGTACTCCATAAAGGAAGGAGGGGTTAATATAGCATACACTTCCAAAACTGTGAGCAAATTATTTTAATGTATATACTTTCCAAATGCTTGTTTTCATAAATACTAATTTGTCCTTTATTTGAACCACTTATATTGCCATGACACTGAATCTTTTCCTTGCATGCAGTGAGAATACCTTGATGTTTCACATTTAAGAAACTCATCATTACAACAGAATAATCATGTTTTCTATTACCATGAGAGACTTTGCATGTTATATTCATCTGTTTTAAATGCAGTATTGTAAGAACTGTATTTCAAGTATTTATAACAAAACCTACAACAGGGCATTAAAATGTGTGCCTTTACCACGTCTGGCTGTTCCAAGAGCAATGAGAAAACTTACTGCTCCTTTAGTGGAACTCTTTCTTGGAGATTGCATACTAGCTCTAAAATGCACCCATTTGTAATCTTGCCTACAATTCACTACCTTTTGGCAGTGTTTCCCCAAGTTGAAACATCTCATAGAATTAGCCTTTATGGCAGACTTGGGGGATAATCAAGACTACTGTGCTAACAGCTGTGAAGTCTGCATGTGGGGATTCTTCATTTCCAGGATGAGGTGGGGTTAAGGCTATGTGATAGATGAGGGCTATTCTTTTCCACAATGGTATTGAGATCCTGTCCAAGGAGGACCTCAAACCTGAAAAGAAGATGCAAATTGTGCTTGTTTTACTCATCCTTATATGATAAGAACCTGACCCATTTCATTGGTGTAGAGATGTCTCTCAGCCTACTGCTGAAGTCATAGCATTAGCACTCGGGAATACAGTGGATATGTTAAAACCCATCAATAAAACCACATTGTGTGTGTGTGTGTGTGTGTGTGTGTGTGTGTGTGTGTGTGTGTGTGTGTGTGTATGTCAGTTTTCAGGGTTGAGGTCATTCTAGAATTGGGGAACTTCATCACCTTTTCAGTCCACAGGGAAGGACTTCATCCCTGGGACAGGTGAAGTATTAACTTAGGAATCTAAAGTCCAAAATTGCAAACTGGAAAAACCAAAAAAAAAGTACTGTAGTGTCTGGGACTTAAGCTGGACTTAAAAAGCTACATAACAATTTTTCTTGAGATATCTGTACAGGATATCAAACAGCTCTGCCTGGCATTTGTTGATATCTGCCTTTGCCGGAGCAGAGAGAGAGAACTAGCCTGCTTCCAAGCTGCATAAACAATATACTTTAGAACATGATGCATGACCCAAGTTTTCTCAGTTCTACATTATATTTTCGAAAGTTTCAAACATCGAACACCATATGGTCGAGACCATATGAGCGATGTTTGAAATTTTGAAAATATAATAAAAAAATAAAAATAAAAAACTATACTTACCTAAACGCTATAGGCAGGGGGGCAAGCCCCCATTCACCCCCACAACCCCGCTACTTAAATATTCCTACTCTGAGATTGCATTACATTGAAGTAAAGGGAAAATATTCCCTATGGCAATTTCCATGTTACGCCCATGACGTTTCGACCAATCGGGTTCACTCAATACGCGTTCGCCATTTACAATTTTCGATCACGCGATAGGAACCCGTTTTCTCATCCTTCTCGGTCTACTAATTTCTTCTTTGCTGAGGAGAAGGCAAAAAATACAAGTCAGTCTACAGAAGTACTCACAAGCAAGCCTAAGTACCATTTCACAGGACAGATCTTTAAGGAGGGAACAGTAGTGTCAAGATATTGATTTATCATAGGCAATCTCAGCAAGAAGAATCTCCAGATCTTCTGAATTAATTTTGCAGGAAAACATTGAGGGAGATACTGTGTACCCCTAGTGTTGCAAGGGTAACTTGTTCTCACCAGTGCAAGCAGTACTAACTGAACGGAAGGCATGTTCTATCTGTTGGGTGACATGACCCTAGCACCTGGGATGATACATGCCAGATGTGCTGCTAATTAATTTGCTTGGTTATGGGAGACCTGCACAGGACCTTACATGACCATCCAGTTATACTTCCAAGGGTAGTACCTGCTCCCACAAGGATAGAGCCCACCAATCAGCAAGCAATGTATACAATTATGACAGCAAACAGTTGTACCTTAGAGAAGATCTTCGTGGGCCCATGTGGTACAGGAGCAGCCACAGAATTCTTCTCAATTCTTGTCAGTGAGTACTCCCTCAACCAGGGGAAAGAAGGAAGTTAGACTCCCTGAGCCACATTCTGCCACTGATTCTTTGCTAGAGGACTAAAGAACCATATCAGGGTGAACTGCCTGATATGGGGGATGAAAGGACCTTATCAGTGTAGCTGATCTGGGGGAATAAAGGACCTTATCAGTGTGAGCTGCCTGATCTGGGGGAGTAAAGGACATTCAGTGTGGCTGATCAGGGGACTAAAGGACCTTATGAGTGTGAGCTGCCCAATCTGGGAGATTAAAGGACCTTATCAGCGAGAACTGGCTGATCTGGGGGACTAAGGGACCTTTTCAGGGAGAGCTGGCTGATCTGGGAAATAAGGGAGTTTATCAGTGAGAGCTGTATGCTGCAGACAAAATACAGTAAGTCTCACGCTCACAATGAGAAATTTTCTCCCAGCATAGATGTTACTAATTTGACTTTTTGCTTCCCTTGTTTACATTTGATTAAGTTTAACACCTACGTTCCTTGTAGTGACAGACAGCATATCACACGAGTTGCTCAGGGCTGATTGAATGCTGAAGGAGGAGGAGGCTTTGGCCAATTACTGTTATCAATAAACATTTTAAATCCTTCACCCTTCTGTTCTGTTTATCCCCAGTCCTTGATTCATATGACCAAATCTCCTTCTGATCCCTTATTGGTTACCCTTCAAGGATGTTGTCCTTCATTATATTTAGGTTTCTAACACTTTCCACCTTCTCCTAGAGGTAACTGGCATGGAAGCATTTGCCACTATAATGTTTTTTTTTAGGTCTTGATCTGTGACCTCAATACAGCAAAAGCATGTAAAACACATTAGTTTCTTAGGATTAGAATTAGGTACTGAAGTGTGTGAGTGACAGAGAAGAACTAGGGAGCACATGGAATGCTGCCCCTCCATCCTAATGGAATAACATACTAGGGCAAGAAATATGAGACCCACTGTGGCCCTCATAAAAGTTTGAGGAACTGTAGTGCTCTGGGATACCAGAAGTGGAATCCTCATGTTGCCCCCTTAAGAGGTCTTTGCACATGATACATATATATTCTGAAATTAGGTTTTTTTAACAAATAAAGTATAAGGCAGAAGGCATTATGTTGTACTATTTTAAAAAAAATCACTTAAAAGAAATGTATCTAAAGTTTATTTTTATATTTAGAATATGCTACACTGTTTTTCCTCCACTTCTTTGCAGCTAACCAAGAGTGCCTCTCTTCATTTACCAGGTCTACTGAATCAGAACATTTTCCACATATTTTCTCTGACCCATTTTCATGGCCAGTGATGAGTGAAAGCCACTTTGGGACAGTGTAATGTATGCTGCCAAGCAGGACTTTTTATTTGTGTCATAATTTCCCACCTGCAATGCACACTCATTCTATCATGAGGATGGGTGTGCAATGGGCATGCTGACCTATCAGACCACTTCTGCAATGACTCAGCTAGTATACTGCCTTTCCAAGAAAACATCCACATGCATCTCCAAGTTCTGATAAAGATCAGCTGCAAGGAGCACCCATGTCCACACCTGCACCAGGAAGGGCATGCCCATCAAGCTGCACCAGCACCTCAGATGTCTTATATGCTTATCAAACTCAAGCACCCTATTTCATAGTCAGGGCTTTATCCTGTTATGTCTTGGTGCTGAGTCCAACAGCATAACAAATGTGTGATGTTCATTTAAGTCATTGCCCAGCACCTTCTGCTGCTGTACTACAGTGTGGATGCTGTAATAGAAAGTTTAATATCTGATGAAATCTTATAAGTGGGCATTCCTAGTTTTAATTTCTCACAAATGGTGTGTGTGTTTGTATGTATGTTCAGTACTTGTATCTAAAAGATCAAATGCAATATTCTGATTCAAATGTCGTACTTTGTCTGATGAAGTGTAATAAACCAAGCTGGCATGTGACCCACTGGCCTTGCAGACCAGGCTCATCAGGCTAATAGGTCGATAGTTCCCAGGATCAGTGGTGGCTCCTCCTTTGTGGAGTGGGATAACTGTTGCTGTGTGCCATTCAGTGGGCACAAAGCCTGATGCAAGACTATTATTGAACATGGTGCTTAAGTGGGGAGCCAGTACATTCTGAAGTTTGTGTAAAACGCAGCCTAGGATGTTGTCCGGTCCCATGGATGCTGTGTTTTTGGCTTTAGAGAGTGCAGCTTTTACCTGTGTAGTTGTGATTACAGGGACTCTGCATTCTTCCTGTATAGATATGGGCCCTTTAGGGGGTGAGAGGGGGGTAAAGTTAGCACTGAACCTATCTCCAGGATGTTGGCAATATCAGTTGGTTCTGTAATTTTCATGCCTTTGTGCTGTAACTCAGAGCAGATCTGGATATTGCCATTGAGATTCTTGACATAGCTATAGAATGCTTTGTGGTTGTCCTTGGAATTAGTGGTGATTTTGTTTTCATAGCTAGCTTTGGAGGATCTTATAAGGGATCTCAGCTTCTTACTGAGGCTTACCAGGGAGCTCCTCCACTCATGGGATTTTACTTTCTTTTTCAATAGTTTCATCCTTCTGTTGTACAGTTTGTTTATGGCAGGGGACCACCAGATTGGTTTCCTTTTTTTGGAGGATAGCGTCTTGGTTCTGTTTGGGATAGCACGATCCATGCACTCGTGTAACTGCTTATAGAGTGCATTTGTGTAGGATTCAGCAGTTGTAACTGTATTGTCCAGCTGCATGGGTGTCATGAAGTTCACCACTTCTATCTTAAGAAGCATGAAGTTGGCTTTGGAGAAATGTTTTACTGTAGTTTCCTTAATGGGGGTGGGGGCGGGATGTGGATATCAAGGGTGATTAGCTTATGGTCGGATCGGACCAACGAGGAGTTGACTTCAGGTGTGGGACACCGGTCACTCATGTTGGTAATGACTAGGTCTAGGATATTGTTGCCCCTGGTGTGGGTGTGGATAAGTTGATCTAGGGCACTGGAGTTTATGAATTCCAGAAAGCGTTGAGCTAAGGAGTTGGTACACGAGTAGTTTTCTCAGTTAATGGTGGGGTAGTTGATGTCGCCCATTATTAGGGTGTTTGGTTGAACCCTAATATTTTCCAGTACATCAAGAAAAGAGGAGTAGGAATCCTGGGGCATGGGTGGGGATCTGTAGCAAGCTACAATTTGGATTGCAGTTTTGCCCAGAGTTAGTTGCACTTGGATAACCTCGGATGCAATATGCTGAGCAACTAGCCTGGAGGTGTCGATATCCTTAATGAATATGGACACACCTCCACCTTTGGTGTTTCAGTCCAGGCTACATGGCAGAAAAGTGTGGTATGAGTTATAGCCTGGTAGTGCAGGGGTGCTCTCTGGAGCCTTGAACCAGGTCTCAGTCACTGCACAGATATCGATGTTCTCCATTTTAAGGAGTGCCTCGAGTGAGTGCATTTTGAGATTTAGACTTCTAGCGTTGAGTAGCATTACCCTCAGTTTTTGCTTGCCTGCTTGACTGAAGAATAACTTTATACTAGTATTGTATACAATATTTTGTTTCTGTAATAGAATGTAGAGCTTTCCTCTCCTGTTCACCACCGACAAAAGGCTAATTTTTGAGTTCATCTGGACTATTCTTGTTAACAAGCAAAAATAAATGCTTGGAAAGTTTGTTTTACTTTTCATTGCCTCCCAAGTGGTCTGCAGCCATGTGTAGGGCTGAAGCAGAAGTCATCTGCAGATAACCAAAGAGAAATTTACCAAAGAATGATTCACCAAGTCCTTTCCATTTGGTCCTTGTTTCATGTGAAGACAAATGAACAAGTGAAACCAGAACACCCACTCCCTTCTTGGCAAAGATATTACTGCATCCTCATTACTAAATGCAGCTCCCTCTTTAGTGCTGTAGCACCACAGGGTAGGTCATATCAGCTGCCCTGTGGTGCTACAGGGCAGATTATAATATTCTAATTAGAATATTCAGTGACAGAAGGTTTCATGGAGGAGAATTTTCTTAATCCCTAATTAGTCAGTTCCCTTCAGCAATCCTTTGTGCTCCCATAACATAAGTTGGAGCTGCGAGTAAATGCAGGCACCTATGTTTCTTCACTGTTCTCTGTGTATTCCTTGTTAAAATGTAAGAACATGTGACCCATGAAATCAGAAAGGCACAGTTTCTGCATACAAGCTTATGGCAGGTATTTGTGCAGGAGGAAATGTGTTACAAGAGTCTACATTCATTGTCTAATGTTGCTTGGCTCCAACAGAAGAATGGCTATGGTAACTGGAAACCATGTGACTTTTAATTGGATGTTAATATAGCCATATTTTCTGCTTTCTTCCATTTTTGGACTAATATGCAGGAAGCTCACATTTCTGAGGAAATCCTCCCCTCTGATGCCTTCACCAAAAATATATATTAGATTGGTGCTTTATTATATTACGTACTACCCTAAAATGTCTTAACGCCAGCCGTCCTCATGCTCCTTAATTCATTTGTCATTTGGTAAAACTATTAAGTAGAGTTCTTATCTTCGCTCATGTTCCTCCTAATCTTGGGGCCCTCCTGCAAGTTAAATAATGATAGTTTCTCTCGAACTGGTTAACTACCACCTGAATACAAAGTAGTTGGCCATTATCTGACCCAGTACCTCTCCCTGATTACTGGATATGCCTAGCCCTGCTTTATACCCCTGGACCTTCTCTGATAAGAGTTGTTGCAAGTGTGGAGAACTGACTGTCCTGGGACAGTGTTATATTGCTGCCATGGGGTTTTCTACTTAAGTTCATCCCTTTTGTCAAGCAATGCTTGTTGAGTGGGATATTCAGTGGGTGACCTGCTCTGAACCTCCTCCCTTTTCTGCAAAAGTCTGACATTAGTAAGCCACTCCATACATCCATGAAGCAGTCTGTGATAGTTTCTACAGCATCCACCGGGGAAATCATACTGCTGTATGTTCCTGGATACACGCTCCTCCCATCCTCCCAATCCCACTCTCCCGAGCCAATGCCTCAGTCTTCCAAAATGCTACTTGAACCTATTCCATCTAGGCTGTAGACAGAGATTTATCCTTCTATGCCATGGTGCTGGCATGACAATGTCAGAGTCCTGCTTTGCTTTGTTATTATAATGCTAGAATGAGATTTGAATGTCCTACAAATGCAGGTAGAGTGCAGTTATTACGGTAGAGGCTCAGAAATAATCCTGAGTCCTACAGAAGATGGTTTTGAGTAGTACTCCAGAGGATGTTATATACTTTGTGGAATATTTTGAACTCATCAAAAACACTTATGTTTAGTTGGCTTCAGGGCATACATGGACAAAGCCCTGATTATGCAAGATTTGGGTCAGTTTGTAGCCCTAAATGATAGGGACACACCCTGTGTTGTTTCTTTTGGTAAAGACTTGAACCTGATGACAGAGACATTAGTTAGTAAAAGCATTGTAGGTTGGGCAGTGGAAAAGACCTTCACCTCACAGGCATAGATTAGTCTCAGTGCCCATTGCATAGCCCCCCCCCCGCAATAATAGATTATAAACCATGTCAGGTCAGGATTAAGATGTACTTTTAAGTAGCTTTTCCCTGCAGGGAGTAGTAATCATTACATGGGCTCCCTATCCTGTCTGCATATCAGCCAGTTTGAAATTAATACCCCAGTCTGGCAGATAAGGGTGGTTCTGTGGCCTTAATTCCAGAGGAGGTTAAACTGGACATGAAAGACATGAAATTAGCAAGCATTATCACTGAAAAACAGACATATTTCTGCTGCCTTGACAGTCATATGAAAGAGTAAACCATTAATAAGAAAAAAAAATAATAAATGTGGATGTAGGGCATTGGATCGACTGTGCATTACATCGACACACAGAAGTCTGACATGAAAATGTCAAAACTACAAATGGTGATACATTTTGCACATACTCTAGGGCTTACCAAGGAGTGGACCAAACCAGCTTCAACAGTTTTTTTGGATCCCCCCATGCCCCGCACACCTCCTGCTAATTATATATACTAACTCTGCGATCATGCAATCACGAATACTACCTCTGATGGTTCGTGTTGTTTATACCTTGTTTGGTAGCTGTAAACAGGCTCTACAAGAAGAAAGCAAAGTGTCCGGAAGAGAGTGAGTGATAAGGAAAATGGATGATATGGTGCATGAGGTTAGGTAATACAAGGAGAACCATGTTATGAATAAAAATATTTCTCCAGTTCCTAATCTCCTGCCACCACCACAAATACACACTCATGCACAAACGCACACAGTCATACGTAGAAAAGCACATTTGCTTATACTTTATAAATGCGAAGTGCTCAATGTTTTGTAGAGCATGACTTTTATGGATGTTTGTTGTATATAATGGCCATGTCGTAGCTGCTGCTAAGGCAGAAACAAAAGCAGATATGAAATCCATTGCAATTTTTGTCTGTCTCAGACTGGAGGTGATGTCTGCTTAATTTATGCATGCCTCCAGCATCGGTCTCGAGTTTCACATGGAAAGCTGTATTCTCCCCTTACTACAGTGCTGTCAGTGTTGGCCCTGACCAAACAGACTGATTCTTTGGATTCTGTCCCAGTCTGTCTATTTCTACAGATTTATTGGCTTTTGCACCTAAGATGTGCTGACGGTGTTGTCATGTCCTGTTATAGATGAACATTATATCTTAACCTCTGCCTCCTTCCATTCTTATATCATGCACACAATATATCCTTTGCT